>NC_087207.1:49400345-49492845 GCF_015104395.2 Macrobrachium nipponense
GTACATAGAGTGCTGAGCGTTGGTACTTGGTTATGCCAGTCCACGTTCACCTCCTTCTATCTTAGGGATGTTGCCCACAGATCTATGGACAGGTTTTCCCTGGGTCCCGTGGTGGCTGCTCAACAGGTTGTGTAACTCATAGTTGCCCTTAACGGGTCCCCTTTGTATCTTACCTAAGATGATTGTGTGGATGAGAGAATGAGTGAGTTGGCTGGTCTCCTTCTTTCTCTTGTACCTTTCCTTCTTCCTTTGGGCAGTTTAAGGAATAGACACGTCATTTGCTGGACTGGTCTGATACAGGTGAGTGAGGTAGTCATACTGGTAGTGTGGTTGTGCAATATACAATATCTGACCCACTATTTGGTAGCATAGGCTCCGCTCCTGGGCAAGGAGGAGTCGGGAGTACTACAAACCCTAGTGTCTTGGTTTGTTATTGGACAGTCAAAGTTTCTCTTTGGTTCCCTATACAATGGTTATCCCATATATCATTGTACGTCACTCAGGTTTTGAGTGGTTAGATATTAGTGTATCTAGCTTCTCAATGGGCTTCAGTCCCTCTCCAAGAACTATTTCTTTTGAGAGCTGGACTGGCGGGTAGGCCCCCTGCTGGTTTAGGATGTCTTATACCTCCCTCCAAGTATGAGTCTATCCTATTGTTAAGACCGAGGGTTTGTTCACGTATGAACAAATGACAAATTTTCTAAGACAATTTGTATTTTTCATAGCTACAAACCTGAGGTCTTAACGTTATACTGCCCACCTCTAGCCGTCCCTCTATTTGTTAAGTCATCCTGAGTTGGGAAAGACTGGCGTAGATAGAGTAGTGTTTGACCACTCTTCACCCGATCTACGCATGTGTTGCCAGATATCACAAGATTCCTTGCTTTCATCTGCTTTTAACCGGATCCATGCTGTGCGCTAGAAATTATCCATGTTAAGACCTCAGGTTTTTGTAGCTATGAAAAATAAAAATTTCATACAATCAACTTACCTGTCCAGATATATACATAGCTAAGACTCCGTCGTCCCCGACAGAAATTCAAATTTCGCGCCACTCGCTACAGGTAGGTCAGGTGATCTACCGGCCTGCCCTGGGTGGCAGGACTAGGAACCATCCCCGTTTTCTATCATATTTTCTCTGTCGCCGGTGGTATCAACATTGTTGTTATTACCTCCTGACTTAGATTCATTTTTCAACCTTTGATCATCGTTTTTCGGCTTTTTTGGTGACGTATTTGGATCGTGTTTTGGCATTCGCTACAGTGGACTGTTTTTGGAATAACTCTTTTGGATTTTTCTCAGTATGTCTGATTCTAATGTGAGTGTGAGAATGTGTGTGAATGTAGGCTGCAGGGTGAGGATACCGAAAGCTTCGGTTGATCCTCACACTGTATGCCGTAAATGTAGGGGTTTCAGTGTTCTGCTATTAATACTTGTAAGGAATGCGAGGGATTGAATGCAGAAGAGTGGAAGACTTTGACTTCTTATTTGAAGAAGTTAGAGAGGGATAGAATTAGACGATTGAAAGGTGTGAGTTCAAGGCCTATTGAGCCTTTCACTGATATTTCTATTCCTACTGATGTAGATTCTCCCTATGTATCTCATTCTCAGAGTGCTTTTTCGGATTCGGCATCGGAAATCGCCAATCTGAAAGCTACAATTAGAGACATGAAGTCCAAGATGGCTGACTTCAAAGGTAAGGCTAGTGAAAGTGAGCATTACAGTGAAGTGAGTTCTCCCAGTGTTGTGGAGGGGGCGTTTGATCGTCCCTGCGACGCTCCCAGGCCTAGACCTCTTCCAAGCTCACGAGCCCAGAGGAGAAGGAAAGTCGAAAGCCTTAAGGAGGTTGTGGGGAATCCCCAACGGTCAGACGTCCCTTCAGCTAGCTCTGCTTCGTTGCAGGCGGCTCAAGGGCGCTTTAGAAAAAGCGTCCTTCGCGAGTGTTTCTCGTCCTCTCCCTCTCCCTCACCTAAACGAGGGTGGAAGGAATCGAACTTGTCGAGACCGCTGAAGCGTCATATGACGCCTGACATGGATTCTAGTCCAGAGCGTTTCTCAGATGACGCTCCGTCTTCTAGCAAGAAAGCGAAGGGGGCGTCAGCGTCACCTGAAGTGTACGCGGAAGTACCCTTTCCTTCTTCTCCACCGAGTGATGACGAAAGACGTCATGCACTGGACGTGGAAGAAGCGTCAAGAAAGATCATTATAGCAGTGCAAGAGCAACTGTCATCTCTAGTGGGAGTTTTAGCGCCACGTCGGAAGGACGTGACGCTTCCAATTAAGAAGTCTCGTCCTCTCTTACCTGTTCAACGTCAAACGTCATACAGACGGGAAACGGCTAAACGTCTTACAGAAGCGTCTAGTGCGAGAGCGAGAACAGGTGCTTACGAGAGTTTCGTAACGCCAGAGAGACGTAAGACGTCTGTTAGACGCGAAGCGTCATTGGAAACGGAGCATAGACATGACGCTCCGTCCAATATTATGACGCCAAGTAGGACGCCTTTGGAGAGCGGAGCGTCTTCCAAGCGCGAAGCGTCATCGAGACGTCAGCAAAAGACGTCATCCATGACGCTTGGCAAACGGGAAGCGTCATGTAAGCATGAAGAGTCTTCTAAAATTCTAGAGAAGCCGAAGCTTATGACGCCTTCCAAGACTACTAGAGCAGGAAAGAGGAAGGATTACCATTCCCTTAGCCCCTCTCCTGTTAGGAGTTTGTCTCCGCAAGAAGAATGTTCGGAAAGGAGAGCGGAGACGCTTGTAGATCCCGAGTTGGAGGAAAACTCGGATGACGAATATAGTGGAAGAGAAGGTCTGTCTAACTATAAGGTGTTGACTACCCTACTTCTTGAGGAGTACGGAGACGAGTTGACTCCTGCCGCTCCTCCTTCTCCTCACTCGCTCTTTTCCAGTGCTAAGACGAAGAAGCCTTCATCTTTTCTAAAAATGAAACCCACCATATCGATGAAGAGAGCATTACATTCCTTAGACTCATGGATGAAGTCTAAGAAAGACTTAGTGAGGACAGTCTTCTGCATGCCTCCAGCAAGATTAGCTGGGAAAAGAGGCATTTGGTATCAGACGGGAGAAAATATGGGTATTGCTCTCCCTTCTACAACCGAAACAGATTTTTCGACTTTGGTTGACGCTTCAAGGCGTCAAAGTCTCAATTCTGCACGGATTACGTGGGGAATTTCGGAACTGGATCATCTCCTCAAGGGACTCTTTCGTGTATTGGAAGTTTTTAACTTCTTAGATTGGTCCCTTGGGGTGATGTCCAAGAAAGCCCATGATTCGGAAGGAATCGAACCTGAAGCCCTGTTATGCATATTGTCTTGTATTGACAAGGCGGTACAGGATGGATCTTTTGAAATTTCCTCTTTGTTTGGGGCAGGTCTTTTAAAGAAAAGGACTGTATATGGCGCCTTTTTAACAAAGGCAGTCTCTCATGCTCAGAGAGCGGCACTTCTATATGCGCCTCTATCTGACTTTTTGTTCCCTTCTCAGTTAGTAAAGGACATTGCACATTCTTTAACTGAGAAGGCAACTCAGGATCTGCTGACGCAGTCAGCAAGGAAGAAACCTGTTGCTGCATCGGACAAGAAAAGACCCAGTACTACGGTGCAGCCCTTTCGAGGTGGTCCGACATCCAGACCTTCCACAAGGAGGAAGGCCACAGAGAAGAGAGGTAGATCTGCTTTTCGTCCCTTTAAGAAGGGAAAATGAAGATTCTCTCCTCCAAGCACCAGTAGGTGCCAGGCTCCTGGGATTTGTGGAAGCCTGGACACTGATAAATGCAGAAGCGTCATCTTTGGCGATCTTAAGGAGGGGATATCGTATCCCTTTCCTGAACACTCCTCCCCTAACGTCAATACCAAGGGAACTATCAGCCAAATACAAGGATCCTATGCTGAGGGATACTCTTCGATCGATGGTGGAACAAATGTGGGACAAGAGAGCGATAGAATTGGTACGGGATCAACACTCCCCGGGGTTTTACAATCGCCTTTTTCTGGTTGCGAAAGCCTCGGGAGGCTGGAGACCAGTACTGGACGTCAGCTCTCTGAACAAATTTGTTCAGAAGGAGAAGTTCTCCATGGAGACTTCTGCTTCAGTCCTAGCGTCATTACGACAAGGAGATTGGATGGTGTCTCTAGATCTCCAGGACGCCTACTTTCACGTCCCGATCCACCCTTCATCGAAGAAGTACCTCCGTTTCATGACGGGGGGAAGGATCTTTCAGTTCAGAGCCTTGTGTTTCGGCCTGTCCACAGCTCCTCAGGTCTTCACAAGCCTGATGAAGAATGTGGCGAGATTTCTTCACCTCAAAGGAGTGAATGTCTCTATGTATCTAGACGACGACTGGCTCATCAGGGCCAGATCGGAGAGACAGTGCTTGGAGGACCTAAAATTAACTCTGGATTTGATCAAAGCGTTGGGATTGCTTGTGAACCTCGAGAAGTCTCAGCTGACCCCCAGACAAGACCTAGTCTATCTGGGGATTCGGGTGGATTCTCGGGGTTTTCGAGTTTTTCCTTCGCAAGAGAGAACCGCAAAAGGTTTGCGGATAATCTCTCTCTTCTTAGAGAAGCAACAAACGTCGGCGAGGGAATGGTTGAGCCTTCTGGGGACGCTTTCCTCGCTAGAACAATTCTTCCCTCTAGGAAGACTTCATATACGTCCGCTTCAATTCTTCCTCAAGAGGTCTTGGAGCTGGAAAAACCGGACAACTGTCGGACGTTTTTCCCATTCCAGTGGAGATAAAGTCACACCTACAGTGGTGGTTGCTACCTCTGGAAGAGAACAAAGGGATCTCTCTAAGAACACAGAACCCAGACCTAGTGTTGTTCTCCGACGCGTCGGAGACAGGTTGGGGAGCGACATTAGGCTCAGAGGAAGTGTCAGGCACCTGGGAACCAGCACAGGTGTCTTGGCACATAAACTGCAAAGAGCTCTTCGCCGTACATCTGGCCTTGAAGAGCCTAGAACCTCTGGTGTCAAACAAGGTAGTGCAAGTAAACGTGGACAACACCACCGCACTTGCCTACATTCGGAAACAGGGAGGGACGCACTCCTCGTTCCTTTACGAGCTCACGAGAGACCTATTACTTTGGACGTCTCACAGGAACATCTCCCTGCTGACAAGGTTCGTACAGGGAGTAAGGAATGTGAGGGCGGACAGGCTCAGCAGGAGGAACCAGGTCCTTCATACAGAATGGACTCTACACGAGGAAGTGTGTCTCGATCTCTGGTCTCTGTGGGGAACTCCTCATGTGGATCTCTTCGCAACATTCATTTCAAAAGGCTCCCAGTGTTTTGCTCGGTCGTGGAAGACCCAAGAGCAATTATGGTAGACGCCTTCCTGCTAAACTGGTCTCGAGTAGACGTTTATGCTTTTCCCCCATTCAAAATCCTGGGGTTAGTAATGAAAAGTTTGTGGCGTCAAAGGAGACGAGGATGACGTTAATAGCCCCCTTTTGGCCGGCCCAGGAATGGTTCACGGAGGTGGTAGAGTGGATCGTAGACTTTCCAAGATCCCTACCAGGAAGGACGGATCTTCTCAGACAACCACACTTCAAGAGGTACCATCAAACCTCCCCGCTCTCGCTCTGACTGCCTTTCGACTATCGAAAGACTTGTCAGAGCGAGAGGCTTTTCTCGCGAAGTGGCAAGCGCGATCGCGAGAGCACGCAGAACCTCCACTACGAAGTATACCAATCGAAGTGGGAGGTATTTAGAAGGTGGTGTAGATCCAAGAAGTTGTCCTCCTCCACTACCTCTATAGCGGAAATTGCTGATTTCCTGCTATTCCTAAGAGAAAAATCTCATCTAGCCGTATCCACAATAAAGGGATACAGAAGTATGCTCTCGGCTGTATTCAGGAACAGAGGATTAGATCTGGCAAATAATAAAGATCTCCACGATCTCATAAGGTCTTTTGAGACTTCAAAGTCTAAGGAACCAGTACCTCCGAACTGGAACCTAGACGTAGTCCTCAAGTATCTGTCATCGGAAAGATTCGAACCTCCTCTCTGGCATCGTTTAGAGACATGACCAGATAATGCCTATTCCTGTTATCTTTAGCTACGGCAAAGAGATTAGTGAATTGCATGCTCTGCAGGATAAAGTAGGATTCAAGGGAGACTCGGCTATTTGCTCGTTTAAGACCCTGTTTTTAGCGAAAAACGAGAATCCCACGAATCCCTGGCCTAAGTCTTTCGAAGTCAAAGGACTGTCGAGTCTCGTAGGCAGAGAAGCAGAGAGGTCTCTATGCCCTGTTAGAGCTCTGAAGTTCTACCTTCAGAGAAAGCATCAGATGGGAGGTTCTAGACAAGGTCTTTGGTGCGCGGTAAAAGACCCCACAAGACTGATGTCCAAGAATGCGCTGGCATTCTTTGTAAGAAACGTCATTACAGACGCTCATAAGGCCTGTCCTGACGAACAGTTACAACTGTTGAGAGTAAAAGCTCATGAAGTGAGAGCTATAGCGACGTCTCTCTCGTTTCATAAGAATATGTCTCTTAAAACATCAATGATACGACATTTTGGAGATGCAACTCATGTATTTTGCATCTCATTACTTGAAAGACGTGCGTGTGACATATGAGAAGTGTTTTTCTCTAGGTCCTTTCGTATCGGCGGATACGATTCTGGGTACGGGAGCCGACACCAATCCTTAAATGTATATACTGTTCTTCTTTTTTGGATATGGTCGAGAGTCTCTTCGAACAATGGAGGACTTGGCTCGCACGGGCGGCCGTCTATGTTGTTCAGTAAGAGAATTCTTGTCATATCCAATTAGTTGAGTATAATTTTTTTTTTTGGAAAATTATGTATGTGTGCGTAGTGGTTTTGAGTTACGGTTGTTGTGACGAGTTCGGGGATAACTCGTAACAATCCTTAGTTCTAACATATGGTTAGGATCAGGTGGTCGGGATTGGTTGTGTGCTCCTTCATAAGGTGTATTGTCATATAAGTGGATCAGCACCCATTGACAAAGTCCTTTTAGGCTCTGCCGAGTAAGCGGATAAGACCCCATCGGCAGACCCACAAGAACTCTTGGCCATAGATCATATATCTCGCTAAAGTTTCTTGAGGTGATGCAGACTACTGGGCAAACACCCACGAAGTCTACCACCTATCAGGTAGGAACCAAGGTTTTATTTATACCTACAACATATGTTGTTTACCTGTCTATTCCATATAGAAGCTGTCTCTTACCCTCCACCGAAGGGTGCCAATCAGCTATGTATATATCTGACAGGTAAGTTGATTGTATGAAAATGATATTGTTATGTTACAATAAAGTTTCATACATACTTACCTGGCAGATATATACAATTAAAGGCCCACCCAGCCTCCCCGCAGGAGACAGGTGGAAGAGAGAAAATATGATAGAAAACGGGGATGGTTCCTAGTCCTGCCACCCAGGGCAGGCCGGTAGATCACCTGACCTACCTGTAGCAAGTGGCGCGAAATTTGAATTTCTGTCGGGGACGACGGAGTCTTAGCTATGTATATATCTGCCAGGTAAGTATGTATGAAACTTTATTGTAACATAACAATATCATTTTTCTTAGAAAATTTGTCATGTTTCCTTGTTTCTTAACTTTAACATCGTGAACAAATGCACTGATTGAACAATCATCATTCACAACCAAAGCCATGGGTATGTAATTTAGTGGAGCCTCCAGAATCCTACAAATACATGTATATTTCTCTTTTCTCATGATAGTCAAATATGATGTATCGATGAAATTTAACTTATCATTAAGGCCATTCAAATAAAAAATTGTCTATCTTCCTTATAGGCATTGTGAGCTGCAATGCTCTCTGCCATTGCAGCTTGCAAAGCTTTTTCCTCAAGCCTTGCCTTCTTGCTTTCTGGCAATTCACTTACATTTGAGGTAGAAGAAAGGTAAGATGGACAATTCGGCATTAGAGATGGAACAGCATCATTTCGGAGTCGGGGTTTTGCAAATCGTGCAGTGATCTTTTATCCACTCTTCGTCAAAGTGAGAAACTACCCATATAACTTCTTCAGGATGAAACTCATACACCTGCAATGAAATGAACTACATTTCAGCAGACGTTTTTGTATATTGCTAGTTTATTTCTTGTTTGAGAACTGATAGGTATTTTGTATTCATACAAATATAGATAAAGGATATTAACATACAATGAACGAGACATATATTGCAGGATATTTTCTTTCAAACATAGAGTTGAATTCCAGCGTCTTTTATATATTCATTTCTTACTGATATTTTTTTATAACTTGAAATACAAAATATCAGCAGGAAATGAATAAGTGTGATGGTTATTGGAGTTCAAATCAGTATGTTTAAAAATCAAGGTACAAAAATGAGCCACTTACCCTGCTGTTCTTGGTTGGTGTACATATATCCTTCTTTCTTAACCACATGCAGCCACTTCCTTTTAAGTTTTTCGTCCTTAGAGAAGAAAAATTCACAAACTTTTGCATTTGTATCGTAATTCCCTCGACAATTATAAAACAGTGAAGAAAGGAAATATAACTCAAGAAAAAATTACATAGTGACCCAGTCCAAGGTTAGTGGAATACTGATTCATCTCAGTGATGAGGCCTGGATGATCGCTTCACCTTGATGACGTAGGTAATCTTCTTAGGTTCAGTGGCCAGGCCTCTATATAGGTGGCTGTGGCTTGAACCCTCAGCCAGTTCAGGGTACTTGTACCTCCCTCCAAGTACAAGTCTATCCTATTGTTAAGACCAAAGGGCTATTCTGCGCATGAACAAATGACAAATTTTTTTATCTGTTAGTATTTTTCATAGCTAACAAACCTGAGGTCTTAACGTTAACTGGAATTATCCCATGTTTGCAAGACACCCACTAAAGTAGAGACAACACAGGGTCCTGATACCCCATCACTACAGGTAGAGAGGATTAATGACCAGAGGCATTAATTATCTGCCATAGCTCCCTCACCAGGTAAGGTTACAACAAGCACTTATCAGTGCTAGCTAATTTAATGTTTTATGTAAAGTTCTGCTTAGAATATCAGTATTGAAATTGTATACAGGTAGTCGCCTACTTACGACCTATGCAACTTATGACAGACCGACTTTACGACAATATAATAATATATAATAATATTCAATTTTATATTTGGCTAAAATACGTCGAGCGAGCGTACGGTAGCTTTTCCCAGTACCTGCAGCGCGCTCATCTCCGAGAGATGCTCAGCTTTCGGCAGTGTTTCTGTGCGAGTCCTTGTGGTTAGCCTATATTGTACATATTTTCTTTGCTCCAAACCCCAATCAAAGATGTCTTCAAAAACAAAATCTTGCTCAATTTCCAAGCCTGCTAAGAAAGCAAGAAAAGCTATTGATCTAGACATGAAAATGAAAGTGATAAAGCAGTCTGAAGGGGGGAAGAAAGTGAATGTGATAGCCCGTGATCTTCACCTACTGTATTCTACTGTGTCAACAATTTTGAAGGATAAGGAACGTATTTGTGAAGCAGTAAAGGGTTCAGCACCTATGAGATCAATTGTGATAACGAAACAAGGAAGTGGACCCGTACACGAAATGGAAAAACTATTAAATGTGTGGATTGAAAGCCAACTCCAAAAACATGTCCCATTAACCCTTTAACGCTGATTGGATGTAATAAATGTCTATATAAATTGTCTGTGGGGTGTCAATTGGACTAATGGTACGTCGATATAAAAAAGTTTTTTTTAAAATTTGCGGAAAAATAGTTATAGGCCTACTAGGCGAAAACTTTTGAATCATGTGCCTTGGGGGATGCTGGGAGCTCATGGATCAAGGCGTTGTTTTGTTTACAATTGTTACCCAGGCGCGCAAGCGCAAATTTCTTTCTTCTCGCACTAAAAAGTATCAGCGAAACATCTCGGAAATTATTTCGTCACTTTGACATCATTTTTGCACCATTTTATATTAGCCGTTACATGGAGTATTATATATGAAAATGTGCACAATTTCATGTAGAATACAACCAAAAAAAAACTCATGGTTGTAACTTTTATCAGTTTTGAAATATTTTCATATAAATAAAGATAAGTGCCAAAATTTCAACCTTCGGTCAACTTTGACTCTACCGAAATGGTCGAAAAACGCAATTGTAAGCTAAAACTCTTATATTCCAGTAATATTCAATCATTTACCTTTATTTTGCAACAAATTGGAAGTCTCTAGCACAATATTTTGATTTATGGTGAATTTATGAAGAAAATTTTTCCGTACGTCGGCGCGGTAACTCTTCTGATACATTTTTTCGTGCGATTGTCGTAATGTTTGCACCATTTTAAATTAGCCGTTACATAAAGGTTTATACTATATGGAAATGTGTGCAATTTCATGTAGAATACAACAAAAAACAACCCATGGTTGTAGCTTTTATCAGTTTTGAAATATTTTCATATAATTAACGATAAGTGCCAAAATTTCAACCTTCGGTCAACATTGACTCGACCGAAATGGTAAAAAAACTGCAATTGTAAGCTAAAACTCTTACATTCTAGTAATATTCAATCATTTACCTTTATTTTGCAACAAATTGGAAGTCTAGCACAATATTTCGATATATGGTGAATTTATGAAAAAAAAAAAATTTTTTCCTTACGTCCGCGCTGTAACTCTTCCGAAAAAAAGTCAGACATTTTTTCGTCCGATTGTCGTAATGTTTGCCCCATTTTAAATTAGCCGTTACATAAAGTTTTAGATATGAAAATGTGTGCAATTTCATGTAGAATGCATCTAAAAACAACCTATGGTTGTAGCTTTTATCAGTTTTGAAATATTTTCATATAAATAACGATAAGTGCCAAAATTTCAACCTTCGGTCAACTTTAACTTGACCGAAATGGTTGAAAAACGCAGTTGTAAGCTAAAACTATTACATTCTAGTAATATTCAATCATTTACCTTTATTTTACAACAAATTGGAAGTCTCTAGCACAATATTTTGATTTATGGTGAATTTATGAAATAAACTTTTTCCTTAAGTCCGCTCTGTAACTCTTCCAAAAAAATCTGAAATTTTTTAGTCTGATTGTCGTAATGTTTGCACCATTTTAAATTAGCCGTTACATAAAGTTTTATATATGAAAATGTGCACAATTTCATGTAGAATACAACCAAAAACAACCTATGGTTGTAGCTTTTATCAGTTTTGAGATATTTTCATATAAATAACGATAAATAGAAAAAATTTGTCCTTCGGTCAACTTTAACTCAACCGAAAGGGTCGAAAACTGCAATTGTAAGCTACAACACTTACAGTCTAATAATATTCAATCAATTACCTTCATTTTGCAACAAACGGGAAGTCTCTAGCACAATATTTTGATTTATGGTGAATTTTTGAAAACAGCTTTTTGTTCATGAGACTTACCTGTCAGATATACTATATATGTAAATGTTTACATAATAAAAATATGGAATGTTAGTCCATATATATAAAAGTCTAAAACTAAAGAGGTCAACCAGATTGCTTGCAGGAATGTGATCAGACTAGAGACGCTAAAGATGACGTATACAATAAGTATGTAGGCTAAGATAACATGCCGTCACCTGTAGTCATTCAATTGTTTATAAACATTAGTCCAAGCTCCCTGCTTGAGACAACTACCGCCTACGTGATCTGTAGCGTGTCTCATTTGATTGTGTGTTCGTATGAAACTATGTCATTTGTATGTATGTTCATATGTTCGAACTACTGTCTGTTCCTTCATAACTTGTAACAGAGATGGTAGACAGGCAGAACAGAGTTAGCTATCGTCATTAGAAGACCTGTACCTCTTTACCTAAGCTTTATCATGTAGAGGAATAGGATTAGCCATCATCATTGGCAGAAGCGATCAAGCTATCGTTATTAGAAGACTTGTACAATCATACCTGATCTTCACCATGTAAAACTTCAGAAGAATATATAATTTTTTTATACTTAGTGTTTTCTACAAGAATCTCCTCACCGAACCATGAGTTTAACACATCGTCGTAATAACCAACAAGATAATACCGACTTCGTAAGTGATCTACAAAACCCCAGACACTCCATTGAAGATGGAAGTGCAATACCAACCGACTTAGCGTATAGATTATCGCAAGTCTAACATTACCTCATAGGGCGCCTTATCATACAAGGCACAAGCCCTAATATATATAGCTGTATTCTCTGAAGTCCGACAGAATTTCAAAACTTACGCCACACGCAGTAGGAGGCCAAGTGGTTAGTGCCCATTCCCGCCGCTGGGAGGCAGGTATCAGGAACCATTCCCATTTTCTATTCAGATTTTCTGTCGCCGGTACTGTCAACACCTGTTTTCAGTACCTCCGTCGTTGTTGGATTTTGTAAACTTTTGTTGCCACTTAAGTATTCTGATTGTCTTTTGGTTTTTTGACTTGGATTTGTGGCTAGGCACACGCCATTGTGGACGGTTTTGGATTTGGCTTTGATTTTTCATGAATAAGATGTCTGGTTCTAGTTCTGCTAGTTTCAGAGTATGTTGTGTGGAAGAGTGTAAGGTGAGGCTACCGAAGGGGTCGGTAGATCCCCACACTGTATGCACGAGCTGTAGGGGATATGTTTGTTTGGTAAATGATCGGTGTAAGGAGTGTGAGAGTTTGTCTGATTCCGCCTGAAAGACGTATGATTCCTATGTGCGCAAGTTAGAGCGTGATAGGATCAGGAGGTCTTCCTCCAGGAGCGTGTCAGGCAGTAGACGTCAGGGTAGTAATTTTTCACATGCTAACCCTCCTGTAGACTTTGCTACCCCTAACCCTGTAGTGTTGCCTTCGGGCCCTGAGGTTGTGTCTGCGGAGGGTAATGCCCTGTCCATGATTATGGAGTCCATCCGTAACCTGGAATCCAAAGTGCTCTACAAAGTGGTGTGGTGAGGTGCAGTGATAGTATTAGTGCCCCTAGTGCTGTGGAGGGGGCGTCAGATCGGCCATATAATGCCTCTAGGCCTGGAGCTCTGTCGAACTCCCAGGACTCAGGGAGTGGGCAAGTCGAAAGCCGAAAGAGGGTTACGGGGGCTCCCCACCGATCTGGCGTCCCTTCGGCAGGTCCTGTTGACGCTTCCCAGGCTGCCAAGGATCGTGCTCGTGCACGAATCCTTAAGGATTGCTTCTCGTCCTCCGAAGCGTCCTCCCCGCACAAGGGGTGGAGTTCTCGGAAGGACTCTCCCCCTCTTAAGAGAAGCTTCAGGAGGACGCTTCATGTCCTTTTTCTCCAGATGCTTTTCGGTTGTCTCCGGAGAGTTTTGACACTCCCACCGCAGAAGAGGACCAGGACGTCATCAGAGGATGACGCTGTTGAGCGCCCCAGTCGCTCCAGGGAGAGAGCTGTAGCTTTTCCTGTGAGAAGGAAGAAGGCGTCCCCTCGCCCCTCGTCTTCCCACAGGATCAGCCCTTCCCCAGAGAAGGAGTCTTCTCCTACGAAGAAGATGCTCCTTGTTATGCAGCAGCAGTTGGCTTCATTTATTGCCGAGAGAGAGGCAGAGCCGCGTCGACGCAGGAAGGACTCGAGGCTGCCTATCAAGAGGTCAAAGCAGTCCCCCTCTCCTCCTCCTCGTTCGTCTCCTTCACCTGCTTCGTCACCCTCTAGATTTCGTTCGGCACCCCAGTGCTTGTCTAGAGGGTGAGATGAGCGTCTCCCCAGACTCTCTTCTGTCGAGAGGGAGGAAGACCATAAGGCTTATCGCAGCATGGATCGTCTAGCTTCTCGACAAGACGCTCCTCTCGCTCCCCTTCGTGACGCTCTGGATGCTGCTAGGCATGACGCTCCTCAGGCTGCTCGCCTTGACGCTTCTCGGGCTGCTGGGACTCGTCAGGACGCTCGTTGGGACGCTCATCGTAGTGCTCGTCAGGACGCCCATCAGGACGCTCGCCAGGACGCTCGCCTGGACTCCTCCTTCGCAGATCTTCCAGACGCTTCAAAGGCTGTTGTAAAAGACGCCCAGCATTGTGTGGCGAGTTCTTCGCAGCGGAGGTCCCTCTTGAGAGTTGGGCCTAAAGGTCTTAGACCTCTTAGTACTTCTGTGGATTCGTCTGTTGCTCCCGTGGAAGAGGGAGAGTTAGGAAGTTCGTCAGAGGCCGCGGATGAAGAGCAGCCTTCTATGTCCTCTTCATCCTCAGACTACCAGGTCTTGGCCCGCCTTCTGAGAGACTTGTTTGGAGACAAGTTCCAACCCTCAGCCCCTCCCTCTCCTCCTTTGCAGTTAGTCTCATCGAAAACAAGTAGAACGCCGGGATTTGTGAAAATGAAGACTTCTCTTTCTACGAAGAGAGCCTTCAAGAAGGTCCACGACTGGATGGATTTGAGGAAGGCCCAAGGCAAGACTTCTTTTGCCCTGCCTCCGTCGAGACTGAGTGGAAAAGCAGGGATTTGGTACGAAACGGGAGAGGACGTTGGGTTGAGAGTTCCTTCCTCTTCCCAGGGAGACTTTGCTAGCCTATTAGACGCTCCAAGGAGGTCTCTCCTTTCCTCGGCGAAGGTGTCGTGGACTCCTTCTGAATTGGACCATCATCTGAAAGGACTGTTTCGGACAATGGGAGTATTCAACTTTCTGGACTGGTGTTTGGGAGTCCTGGATTTGCAGTCGTGGAGTCCTGACTCGATTAGTCTGGGGGAGCTGTCCAGCGTTTTGGCGTGCATGGACAAGGCCGTCAGGGATGGTTCGGAGG
The DNA here is from genome assembly GCF_015104395.2 of Macrobrachium nipponense. Lineage (NCBI taxonomy): Eukaryota > Metazoa > Arthropoda > Malacostraca > Decapoda > Palaemonidae > Macrobrachium > Macrobrachium nipponense. Next base: position 49,415,038 of record NC_087207.1, read on the forward strand.
AACTGGCTGCCCACTTTTGTACAGGGCTCTTGAAGAAGAGAGCTTTGTATTGTAACTTCACAGTGAAGTCTGTTTCTCCCTCACAGAGGGCAGAGTTGCTGTTCGCCCCTCTGTCGAGCCATCTTTTCCCCCAGTCTATGATCAAGGATCTCGCCATCAGCCTGCAGGAGAAGGCTACTCAAGACCTCCTGGCCCAGTCTTCCAGACGTCCAGCAGTCCCTTCAGCTACTACGCTTGGGCAGGCTTCCAGGAAGCAGAAGCCCTTTCGCGGAGGAGCTTCCTCGAGATCGTCTCCTCGAGGAAGAGGTCTTCCCAGAGGCAGAGCCCCTTCCAAGCTCAGGGGTAAGAAATGATGCGTCAGTCCTTCAGACACCAGTCGGAGCCAGGCTTCTTTCCTTTGCAAAAGCCTGGAGAGCGAGAGGGACGGACAGCTGGTCCCTCGAAGTCATCGAAAAGGGATACAAGATCCCATTCCTCAAACTTCCTCCACTGTGCACTACGCCCAGGGATCTGTCACCCTCCTACCATCAAGAGAAGCAGCAGATTCTTTTCGATCTGCTCGAGCAAATGCTCGAAAAGAGGGCTGTGGAACAGGTCCTAGATATGGAAGCCCCAGGTTTCTACAACAGGTTGTTCCTGGTGCCGAAGCAGTTGGGAGTATGGAGACCAGTCCTAGACGTCAGCAGGCTGAACCATTTTGTAGAAAAACAAAAATTCAAGATGGAGACGCCTCAGTCGGTTCTAGGAGCCTTAAGACCAGGCGACTGGATGGTGTCGTTAGACCTTCAGGACGCCTATTTTCACGTCCCCATCCATCCTCAGTCAAAGAAGTTCCTGAGGTTTGTCCTGAGGGGGCAAGTCTTTCAGTTCAGGGCTCTTTGCTTCAGGCTAAGCACAGCCCCGATGGTTTTCACGGTCCTAATGAGGAATGTGGCGAGATGGCTTCACCTTTCAAGTATAAGAATCTCTCTGTACTTAGACGATTGGCTCATTCGAGCCTCGTCGGAGTCGAGGTGTCTGGAGGACCTTCATATGACGCTGGTGAACTTCGAAAAGTCCCATCTGATCCCAACGCAGTACATCGTGTATCTGGGGATTCAGATGGATTCAGTGGCTTTTCAAGCTTTTCCATCCCAGGAACGACAGCAGCACTGCTTCGACAAAGTTTCAGCCTTCCTGGGGAAGGAAACATGCTCGGTGAGGGAATGGATGAGTCTGCTGGGGACCATTTCCTCGCTGGAGAAGTTTGTTTCCCTGGGGAGACTGCATCTCAGACCTCTCCAGTTTTTCCTTACGGAGAACTGGGAGAACAAGGAGGATCTAGATGTGATCATGAGGATCTCATAACCAGTAAAGGATCACTTAAGGTAGTGGCTCGACCCTGGAAAGCTGGCAGAGGGTTTTTCTCTCAACCTTCAGAGCCCTGACCTAGTGTTGTTTTCCGACGTGTCCACGTCAGGATGGGGAGCAACACTAGGGGGGGAAGAAGTGTCAGGCACCTGGAGAGGGGAACAGGTGTCCTGGCACATAAATCTCAAAGAATTGGGGGCAATTCGTTTGGCTCTCCAGTTCTTCGAGGAACAAGTTTCACGCCGAGTAGTCCAGATCAACTCTGACAATACCTATGCTCTGGCGTACCTCAAGAAACAGGGCGGAACACACTCTCGGTCCCTATTCGGCCCAGCAAGAGAGATCCTGTTGTGGGCTCAAGCACGGGAGGTAACGATCCTTACGAGGTTCGTGGCAGGAGTTGAGAACGTCCGTGCGGATCTACTCAATCGGCTAGAGCAACTGCTTCTGACTGAATGGACCCTTCACCAAGAGGTATGCCAGGAATTGTGGAAGTTATGGGGTCGTCCTTTGGTAGATCTGTTCGCAACAACGAGGACGAAGAGACTTCCTCTATACTGCTCCCTGTACTCGATCCAGGAGCAGTAGCGGTAGATGCCCTTCTCTGGGATTGGACGGGGATGGACGTGTATGCCTTTCCCCCGTTCAAGATCTTGGGAGAGGTCATCAGGAAGTTTGCGGCATCAGAAGGGACGAGGATGACGTTGATCGCCCCGCTTTGGCCTGCGAAGGAATGGTTCACAGAGGTCATGACCTTCTCAGTAGACTTCCTGAGGACGCTACCTTTGAGAGTCTATCTACTCAGACAGCCCCACTTCGAGAGGTACCACAAAAACCTCCCCGCTCTGAGTCTGACTGCGTTCAGACTACATATCGAAAAGTTGGCCAGAGCAAGAGGTTTTTCAAGACCAGTGGCAAGGGCTATTGCCAATGCAAGGAGAGCTTCCTCTCTTGCGGTGTACCAATTGAAGTGGGCCGCTTTCAGGAGTTGGTGTAGGAAGAAGGGCATTTCCTCAACCACGACCTCTGTGAATCAGATAGCCGACTTCCTCCTTTATCTAAGGAAAGAAGAAAAGCTGGCAGTCCCAACTATCAAAGGATATAGGAGTATGTTGTCAGCGGTCTTTAGACACAGAGGTCTGGACCTAGCAAACAACAAGGACCTTCACGATCTCTTAAGGTCTTTTGAAACCACTAAGGTGGCTCAGTCAAAGCTGCCTTCCTGGAACTTGGACATGGTCTTGAAGTTCCTGATGTCCAATCCGTTCGAACCTCTCCATTCTGCAACTTTGAAGGAGTGACCAGAAAGGCTGTTTTCCTAACTGCTCTGGCGACAGCGAAGAGAGTTAGCGAAGTTCAAGCCATCAGCAAGCATATAGGCTTTAAAGGGCATAACGCCGTTTGTACCTTAAGCCCTACGTTTTTAGCCAAGAATGAAAACCTGTCTAACCCTTGGCCCAGGAGGTTTGAAATCAAGGGTATGGCTGAAATTATTGGACAAGAGCCAGAGAGAGTCCTGTGCCTTGTCAGGGCTCTCAAATTTTATTTGCATAAGACGAAGGAATGTCGAGGTCCTTCGGACAATTTGTGGTGTTCTGTAAGAAGGCCAGACTTGCCTATGTCAACGAATGCTCTGGCGTTCTTCTTGAGAGAGACTATCAAGGAGGCTCATACATCCTGTCAGGACAGTGATCTTAAACTGTTTAAAGTAAATGCTCACGAGGTGAGGGCGATCGCAACCTCGGTGGCATTTCAGAAGAGTATGGCACTCAGTGACATCCTGGGCGCCACCTTTTGGCGAAGCAACTCGGTGTTCGCTTCACACTACCTGAGGGATGTGAAAACAACATATGAGAAGTGCTGTTCGCTAGGGCCATACGTTTCCGCAGATACAATTTTGGGGGCAGGAAGTAACACTCATTCTATCCTTTAGAAAATGGTTAGGAAGAGTTTTTAATTTTATTGTGTTTTTTATGGTTGTTGGGTCGGCCGCCAGAGGCGGACTTCCCAGTCATTAGCTTAAGTTATGCTGTATTAACTTATGTTAGGCTTGGTCAGGTGGTGGTTTTGCTTCGTTGCCCTCATAGTATGGTCAATATGGTCTAGTCGCATTGTGGTCACGCCCCCGTTGACAGATCATCTAGAACTCACCAGCTATACAGGTCACTACCTTGCTGGAGACTCTAGTAAAGCAGAAGCAGACTTGGGTGACAGTAATCATCAAGTCAGCTATGCTAACAGGTAAGGAACCAAGGTGTCAATCATCTACATGTAATTTGTTTCCTAAATCCTATTCTGTCTCTTCCCACCTCCAATGGTTGGATTCAGCTATATATACATCTGACAGGTAAGTCTCATGAACAAAATGATATTGTTATGATACAATAAAGTTCGTTCATACTTACCTGGCAGATATATATATTCATAGTGCCCACCCACCTCCCCTCAGGAGACAGTGGCACTAGAAAATCTGAATAGAAAATGGGAATGGTTCCTGATACCCGCCTCCCAGCGGCGGGAATGGGTACTAACCACCTGGCCTCCCACTGCGTGTGTCGTAAGTTTTGAAATTCTGTCGGACTTCGGAGAATACAGCTATATATATCTGCCAGGTAAGTATGAACAAACGAACAAACTTTATTGTATCATAACAATATCATTTTTTTACGTCTGCTCGTTACGAATTCATGCATCATTTTGTGATCATATTTTCTCTGTGTTGCCTTGATCGTTTTACAATGTGTCATATACCAAAATGATTGCAATTTAGTGTACAATACAACGAAAAAAAATTAACTCATTAGCTTTAACTGTTTTGCTCTCAGCGCGATTTGTTTACAATTATATATGAAAATTTTTTTTCGCGCTGTCATATATCCCAATATTTATATATGATAATGATATTTTTTCATACATTCAACTTACCTGTCAGATATATACATAGCTATCGACTCCGTCGTCCCCGACAGAAATTCAAATTTTGCGGCACTCGCTACAGGTAGGTCAGGTGATCTACCGCCCTGCTCTGGGTGGCAGGACTAGGAACCATTCCCGTTTTCTAATCAGATTCTCTCTGTCGCCGGTAGTATCAACATTGTTGTTACTTCCTCCTGACTGGAATTCTTTTTTCACAACGCTTTTGATCATCTTTCGACTGATTTTTGGTGACGTACTTGGATCGTTGTTTGGCATTCGCTATCGTGGACTGTTTTTTGGACTTCGCTTTGGATTTTCGTGAATATGTCTGATTCTAGTGTTAGCTTCAGAGTGTGTGTGAATGAGGGCTGTAAGGTGAGGATTCCGAAAGCTTCGGTAGATCCTCACACTACATGCAGTGGTTGTAGAATGGTTGAATGCTCAATTGAGAATACGTGTAACGAGTGTGAGAAATTGAGTGTGCAAGAATGGAAGAATCTAACTTCTTACTTGAAGAAGTTAGAGAAAGATAGAGAGAGGAAGGCGGCTTACAAAAGCCGAAAAATGTCTAGATCTCGGGAACTTTTATCTAGTTCTGTAGCTTCTTCTTCTTCTCATAATTATGCCCATTCTATTTCAGCCCGTTCACAAGTTGTTAATCCCTCAGATTCTGCCTCAGAAATGGCAGAACTCAGAGCTTCCCTTCAAAGAATGCAGGAAAAAATGGAAGCATTGGAAGGTAAGAGAAGTGAATGTGGTTTCTCGAGTGATTTTAGTGTCCCCAGTGTAGTGGAGGGGGCGTCTGGTCGTCTCTGCGACGCTCCCAGGTCTAGACCTCTTCCAAGCTCCCTGGCCCAGAGGAGAAGGAAAGTCGAAAGCCGTACGGGGGTCGTGGAGAATCCCCAACGATCAGGCGTCCCTTCGGCAGAATCTTATACATCTCAGACTGCCAGGGACAGCTATAAGAAAAGCGTCCTTCGTGAGTGCTTTTCATCATCTAGTTCATAGTTCACCTTCTCCGAGAAGAGGATGGAAGGAGTCGAAGCTTTCACGTCCGCTGAAGAGGAATGGAACCTGAGCTCAATTCTAGCCCCGAGCGCTTCTCTGAAGAGGATGCGCCTTCGGTAATGAAGAAGGCTAGAAAGGAGTTAGATCCTTGGAATGTAAGAGACTCTCGAGCGCCTTCCAGATCTCCTTCTCCTGATTCGAATGAGCCTTCGACCAGGAAAATTTTGATGAATGTACAGGAGCAATTAGCATCTTTGGTAGGAGTACTTTCTAAAGAGCCTACTCGTAAGAAGGATGATAGGCTTCCGATTAATAGATCCCAAATACGATCTCCTGTCGGGCGCAACGAACCCTCCAGGGGAGTTGTCGCACAGGCGGCCATCTCTGGGGGAAGCGGTGCGTTAGGCAGGAGAGAAGTGGGAAAGGAAGTAACTCCTGCCAAGCGTCTGGCGCCAACTAGGAGCCAGGCGCCAAGTAGGCGCAAAGAGCCTGACTTTACTGTAGATCGTTCTAGGCCCAGATCTTCATCCAAGCAACAAGAGCCAACTGGAGAAGAGAGAACTCCTGATAGGAGTAAAGCGCCTGCTAAGCGCAATATATTTGCCATTCGAAATGCGCCTTCCATGAGCGATACTCCTACCAAACCACAGGAGTATTCGGAACTAGATGCGCCTTCCAAAGGTCAGGAGTATTCAGGAAAAGATACTCCTGCCAGGCGCCTGGAGTACTCTGACCTCGATACTCCTCCCAGGCGCCAGGAGTATTCTGGAATTAATACTCCTCCCAGACACCAGGAGTATTCTGGAAGTAATACTCCTACCAGGCGCCAGGAGTATTCTGGACTTATTACTCCTACCAGGCGCCAGGAGTATTCGAAGCGCGATGTGCCTACCAAGCGCCAGGAGTATTCTGAGCTTAATACTCCTAACAGGCGCCAGGAGTATTCGGAGCGAGATGCGCCTACCAGACTCCAGGAGTATTCGAAGAGTGTTACGACTGTCAGGCGCCAGGAGTATTCCAAACAGGATACTCCTACCAGGCTCCAGGAGTATTCTCAGCGAGATACTCCTGCTAAACGCCAGGCGCATTCTCCTCATGAAGAGAGGCGTAAAACGGTTATACATGACTCGCCTAATGATAAACGTAAAGAGAGAGTTACTCTTAGTCCCTCTCCTAATAGAAGTGCTTCTTCTTCGGAAAGGAAGAAATCAAGGGAGGAGACAGAGGAGGGAAGGGAGCCTTCTCCTTCCGAGCCGATTAATTTAGAAGACGTCTCGGAGGACGAAGTTACTAACAGAGAAGGACTTTCAAATTATAAAGTTCTTTCTTCTCTTCTCTTAGAAGAATATGGAGATGCCTTGACTCCAGCCGCTCCTCCTTCTCCGCGCTCTCTATTTTCAAGTACGAAAGCGCACAAGTCTCATTTTTCCTGAAAATGAAGCCGGCCATATCCATGAAAAGGGCCTTACAATCTCTTGACTCCTGGATCAAGACAAAGGAGGAGTTAGGAAGGACAATCTTTTGCATGCCTCCCGCTAAACTAAGGGGTAGGAGAGGCATATGGTATGAAACGGGAGAAAATATGGGATTGTCGTTGCCCGTTTCAGCTGAATCGGACTTCTCCAGTCTCGTAGACTCATCGAGGAGACATGCCTTAAATTCAGCCAAAGCAACATGGGGTCTTTCGGAAATGGACCATCTCCTCAAGGGACTTTTCCATACTTTAGAAGTATTTAACTTCCTGGATTGGTCCCTTGGGGTTATTGCTAAGAAGTCCCATGAAAAAGAGCAACTAAACCCTGAAACCTTACATAGCATCCTTACATGCATTGATAAGGCGGTTCAAGATGGATCGGCAGAAGTATGCTCCCTCTTCGGTGCGGGAATACTAAAGAAGAGAGCGGTTCATAGTGCTTTTCTCACTAAGGCCGTCTTTATTGTATGCGCCTCTCTCTGAACATTTATTTCCTTCTCAGTTGGTGAGAGACATTGCCCATTCGCTAACTGAGAAAGCCACTCAAGATCTTTTAAGGCAATCCTCAAGGAAAAATAGACCTGTGGCCAGTGAGGAAAAGAAAGCTTCTAGGCCAGCTCAACAGCAGCAGCCCTTTCGAGGAGGCCCTCAAGCTAGATCCATCGCCAGAAGGAAGTCAACGGAAAAAAGGGGAAGATCTGCCTTCCGTCCCTTTAAGAAGGGAAAATGAGAAATCTTTCCTCCAGACACCTGTAGGAGCCAGGTTACAGTTCTTTGCGGGAGCATGGGAAGACATAGGATCCGATCCTTGGTCGATGTCAATAATCAGAAAGGGTTATTATATCCCATTCAAGGACAGGCCCCCCTTGACAACATCACCGAGGGAACTGTCCGCCAGATACAGGGACCCTGTTCTGATGGATACTCTTCGTCAAATGGTGGAACAGATGTGGGACAAAAGAGCAATAGAGCTGGTACTGGATCACAGCTCCCCGGGGTTTCACAATCACTTGTTTCTCGTAGCGAAAGCCTCGGGGGGATGGAGACCGGTACTGGATGTAAGTTCGCTGAACAAATTTGTAGAACAACAGAAGTTCAGCATGGAAACGTCTGCCTCAGTACTTGCAGCTCTCGTCAAGGAGATTGGATGGCGTCTCTAGATCTTCAAGACGCATATTTCCACGTCCCGATTCACCATTCGTCGAGGAAGTACCTTCGTTTCATGTTCGAGGGAAGGATCTATCAGTTCAGGGCCCTGTGTGTGGCCTTTCCACGGCTCCCAAGTTCTTTACAGACTTGATGAAAATGTGTCAAAACAACCTACAACATGAAAGGGATAAACGTCTCCCTATACCTGGACGACTGGCTCATCAGGGCCAGGTTTCGAAAGCAGTGTTTGGAGGACCTGTCAACAATCCTGGAATTGACGAATGTATTAGGATTAATCGTAAACCTCGAGAAGTCTCAGATGGTCCCCAGCCAGAATGTAGTCTATCTGGGGATTCAGATGGATTCTCGGGGTTTTCGAGTATTTCCTTCTCAAGAGAGAATAAGGAAAGGCTGTGCCACAGTATTGAACTTCTTAGAGAAAGAGCGTACTTCAGCGAGGGAATGGTTGAGCCTTCTGGGGACCCTTTCCTCGCTCGAACAGTTCTTTCCTCTAGGAAGACTACATCTCCGTCCGCTTCAGTTCTTCCTGAGAAGCAGTTGGAGTTGGAAGACAGGACAGCTCTCGGACACGTTTCCAATCTCATTAGAAATAAAACAACAATTAAGGTGGTGGTTGACCCCCTTAGAAGAAAACAAAGGAGTATCCTTGGAAATACGGAACCCAAACCTGACATTGTTCTCAGACGCGTCGGAGACAGGTTGGGGTGCGACCTTAGGGTCCAAAGAAGTGTCAGGCACCTGGTCGGAAGAGCAGGTGTCATGGCACATAAATTGCAAGGAGCTCTTTGCGATTCACCTCGCGCTAAGGAGCTTCGAGCACATAGTCAGAGACAAAGTAATACAGATAAACTCCGACCATACAACTGCTCTGGCTTATGTCAAGAAACAAGGAGGAACTCACTCTCTCGCCCTATATGAACTAGCAAGAGATCTGCTGATTTGGGCAAATCAAAGGAACGTGGTTCTCCTGACAAGATTTGTTCAAGGAGAGAGGAACGTGAGAGCGGACAGACTGAGCAGGAGGTTCCAGGTCCTTCCTACAGAATGGACCCTCCACTCGGAAGTCTGTCAGACCCTTTGGTATCTTTGGGGGAGACCGCAAATAGATCTATTCGCCACGTTTCTCTCCAAAAGGATAGATACATTTTGCGCCCTGGTAGAAGATCCCAGGGCTTATGCAATAGACGCCTTTCTCCTGGACTGGTCAGGGCTAGACGTGTACGCTTTTCCCCCATTCAAGATACTGGGGGAAGTAGTCAGAAAGTTTGTGGCCTCGAAGGGAACCAGGATGACTCTGATAGCCCCATATTGGCCATCCCGAATTTGGTTCACGGAGGTGATGGAGTGGACAGTGGACTTCCCCAGATCTCTTCCAAACAGGATAGATCTGCTCAAACAACCCCACTTCGAGAGGTACCATCAAAATCTACCCGCTCTTGCTCTGACTGCCTTTCGACTATCGAAAGACTTGTCAGAGCGAGAGGGTTTTCTCGCAAGGCGGCAAGCGCAATTGCTAGAGCCCGCAGAGCATCTACTATACTCTGTTTTTTTTCATCTGTCCATCCGCCTGTGGTGTTTTTGTATGGTAACACTGCGTCGTAGGCTTTAGATAGTTACGCTATGTGTAAGTTTTAGGTAAATAAAAGGATATCTGGGTGTACATTTGCAACTGAAAAGTGTTTTAATAATTTACTGTATCCGAATTACACCGTTAATATTCGAAATAGGGTATTATTATAATCGTTGAATGTAAGCTGAATGTAAGTCTAAAGCCTGGGACGCAGTGTTACCATACAAAAACACCACAGGCGGATGGACAGATGGAAAAAAACAGAGTATAGGCGAGTATACCAATCGAAGTGGGAAGTTTTCAGAAACTGGTGCAGGTCGAAGAAGCTGTCCTCTTCCAATACCTCTGTAACCGAAATTGCGGATTTCCTTCTTTTCCTGAGGGAAAAGTCACATCTCTCTGTACCAACTATTAAAGGGTACAGAAGTATGCTTTCGTCAGTCTTCAGAAACAGGGGATTAGATTTGACGAATGATAAAAATTTGCACAATCTCATCCGCTCATTTGAAACGTCGAAGTCAGTAGAACCTAGGGTTCCGAGCTGGAACTTGGATGTGGTCCTAAAATTTCTGTCCTCGGAGAAGTTCGAACCACCTCATACGGCTTCATTCCGGGATATCACTAGAAAGTGTATATTCCTGCTATCTCTTGCTACGGCTAAAAGGGTCAGCGAGTTGCACGCCCTTGAGTCACGAGTTGGCTTCAAAGAAGATTCTGCGATTTGTTCTTTCCAGACTCTTTTTCTTGCCAAAAATGAGAACCCTTCGAATCCCTGGCCCAGGAGTTTCGAGGTAAAAGGACTTACTAGCCTAGTAGGCAGAGAAATAGAAAGATCACTTTGTCCAGTTAGAGCACTGAAATTCTATCTGGACAGAAAGAAGCGGTTGGGAGGCTCACAACATGGTCTATGGTGCTCGGTGAAAGACCCCAAGAGACCTATGTCTAAAAATGCTTTGGCCTTCTTTGTTAGAAGTGTTATTACCGAGGCTCATAAGAACTGCCCAGATGACACTTTTAATCTATTAAGAGTAAGAGCTCATGAGGTAAGGGCAATCGCGACATCTATTGCATTCCAAAGAAATATGTCACTTAAAAATATTTTGGATGCAACCTATTGGAGATGCAACTCAGTATTTGCATTTCATTACTTAAAAGATGTGCGAGTGACGTATGAGAAATGTTTTTCTCTAGGTCCGTTTGTGTCAGCACAGACGGTTCTGGGTAAAGGAGAAAGCACCGATCCTTAAATATGTGTACGTAACCCTCTTGTCGGATGTGTTCTTGTGTTTCCTGTGCATGGGAGTGTCAGATGTCGCACTGGCGGCCTTCACTTCTCTTCATTAGGAAATAGTGACAACTGACTATTAGAGGGGTACAAAATTTTTTTTTTTGAAATTTTGTATGTGTGATTATCGAGTTTGTGGTTGTTTGCTTAGAGTTTGGGGATGACTCTTAGCAATCTTAGAACTAACACGGGTTAGGATCGGGTGATCGGGATCGGTTGTGTGCTCCTTAAAGAAGGCGTGTTGTCATATAAGCGGATTAGCACCCATTGACAAATGCCAGTTAGGCTCTGCCGAGTAAATGGATAAGACCCCATCGACAGACCAGCAAGAACTCTTGGCCACAGATCACTATCTCGCTAAGGCTCTTGAGGTGAAGCAGACTCCTGGGCAGTAGCCACGAAGTCTTCGATCTAATAACGGTAGGAACCAAGGTCTATTTATACTCCTACAATATGTTGTTTACCTGTCTAGTCAGTAAGTTAGCTGTCTCTTGCCCTCCACCAAAGGGTGTCAATCAGCTATGTATATATCTGACAGGTAAGTTGAATGTATGAAAATGATATTGTTATGATACAATAAAGTTTCATACATACTTACCTGGCAGATATATACAATTGAAGACCCACCCAGCCTCCCCGCAGGAGACAGGTGGAAGAGAGAATCTGATTAGAAAACGGGAATGGTTCCTAGTCCTGCCACCCAGAGCAGGGCGGTAGATCACCTGACCTACCTGTAGCGAGTGCCGCGAAATTTGAATTTGTTTTTTTTTTTCTGTCGGGGACGACGGAGCGATAGCTATGTATATATCTGCCAGGTAAGTATGTATGAAACTTTATTGTATCATAACAATATCATTTTTTCATTTCTGATGGTTGCATACTAAACTTCAGGCAATGACAAAAAAAGGAGCCAAAAATGAACTCTTAATCTTGAAAACTAAGCGTGCTGTGATTTAAAAAAAAAAAAACTTTTTCTCCGCTTCGGCACTTACTCGCGAACGCCGCCGGCATATGGGAGACAATTTTTAAAATACCGCTTCGGCGTTTAAGGGTTAAGCCTTCACATACTGCAAACGAAAGCTTTAAGTATTTTTAAGACGTTGATGGGAGCTTGCTGGAGTAGTTATACCTCAATAATTTTTCAGCAAAGTACAGGTTGGTTTAAACGATTTATGAAAAGATTTCAATTGCATAATGTCCGAATCACTGGGGAAGCAGCAAGTGCAGATGAGGAAGGTGCGAAAAAGTTCATTGAATGTTTGGATGAAGTCATTGTAGAAAAAGCCTATTTACCAGAACAAATTTTTAATGTTGATGAGAGTGGATTATTCTGGAAACGAATGCCGGAACGCTCCTACATTTACCAAGAGCCAAGAGGAGAAATCCATGCCTGGATTTAAGACGTCTAAAGATAGGCTGACTTTGTTGCTTGGCGGTAACATCGCCGGGTTTAAGCTGAAGCCATTTTTTATTTCTCATCGGAAAACCCGCAAGCTTTTAAAAATGTGAATAGGCATATGCTACCATTCTACTATCATTCCAACAAAAAGGCATGGATGACTCAAGCACTTTTCGAAGACTGGTTCGTAAACTGCTTTATTCCCCAGGTTCGTGAATATTGTTTCAAAAACATTATTCCATTCAAGGTGTTATTACTTTTGGACAACGCACCCGGGCATCCGTCATCTAGCCGATCTCCATCCCAACGTGAAAGTGATATTTTTACCACCCAATACAACTCCCCTCATCCAACCTATGGACCAAGGAGCTATTGCTACCTTTAAGGCAAATTATCTAAAAACCACCTTTTCCCAAGCTATATCTGCTACAGATGATGATCCTGACTTATCTTTACGCGATTTTTGGAAAAAATACGATATTCTTAAATGCATCAAGAACATCTCTGCAGCATGGGAAGCTGTGACAAAGAAATGCATGAACGGTAATTGGAAGAATTGTGCTAAACGCTATGTGAATACTTTTGATGGGTTTGATAATGAAAATGAACTAATAATGATTCATGAAAAAATTGTGAAATTAGCCAAAGGTCTATTGTTAGAATGTGAAATGGAAGAAATCGAGGAATTGCTTGACAAAGAGTCAGAAGAACTAACAACTGAAGATCTGATTGCGCTGGAAGAGGAAAAAGTTGCAGAAGAAGAAAGGAGAGAAGCAGCAGCAGAAAAGGCGGATGAGGAGGAGGAGCCACAAAGAATGTTCACGACCAAAGGCTTAGCAGAAGGTTTATCACAGTTAAATAAACTTCTAGCTCATTTTGAAGGAATGGATCCAAATATTGAAAGATTTTCGCCCATACCGGGAAATTTATGAAGAAAAAAAAAAAAACAAAAACGTACCATTCAAACAAAACTAAGCATGTTTATGTTTAAACCAACATCTCGGTCTACCCCTGCCCCCTCTACCGGTACTACCACGGATGACCTGGACGATCCCCAGCCATCCACCAGCAGACAATAATTTTTTTTTTTTCTCAAATTTCAAGTTTTTTTTTTTTTTTGTATGTTCATGTTTTGCTATACGGTAAATCAGTTCTATCTATGCATTACTGTAGTTTGCCTGAAATTTATAAAGAAAAAAATAATTTACTATAAAATATAACTTTGTGTTTTTGTACATGCAACTTCCCCGGCAGATATATACTTAGCTAATGTCTCTGACGTCCCGACAGAATTCAAAACTCGTGGCACACGCTACAGGTAGGTCAGGTGATCACCCTCTCCCGCCACTGGGTGGCGGGAATAGGAACCATTCCCGTTTTCTAATCAGATTTTCTCTGTCGCCGGTACCGACGACATCGTTGTTGGTTCCTCCTGCATGGAATTCTTGCTTGCTTTGCTGAGGATTGTTTTTGGTGAAGTATTTAATCTTTGGCTTTCGCATACGCTGTTTTGGACTGTTTTTTGGATTTGCTTTGGATTTTTTCTTCAGTATGTCTGATGTTGTACCTGAAGGGTGCTTTAGAGTGTGTATGAAAGAAGGATGTAAGGTGAGGTTGCTGAAAGCTTCGGTAGATCCTCACACTATTTGTGTTAAATGTAGGGGGAATGAATGCTCTGTCAGTAACACTTGTGATGAATGTGGAAGTTTGACTGAGCTTCAATGGAAGAGTTTGACTGCGTATGTAAAGAAATTGGAGAAAGATAGAATCAGGAAGGCTTCAGCTAGAAGTTCCAGTAGGTCCTGCTCTATTGATCAGGACAGTCATTCTAACTCTAATGTAGTTTCTCCTACTTCTAACATGGTTTCAGCTCCTTTCCCCCGCAGCGAACTCGTAGATTCGTCTTTGGAGAGGGCTGCTATGAAAGCGTCGATCCGTAATTTGCAAGCACAATTACGAGAGATGGAACAAGGTAAGAGTGAAGTGTGCAGTGACGTGTGCAGTGTCCCCAGTGCAGTGGAGGGAGCGTCTGACCGACTCCGCATTGCTCCTAGGCCTAGACCTCTTTCAGACTCCCATGACCAAGGGAGGAGGAATGTCGAAAGCCGCAAGGGGGATGTAGAGTATCCCCAACGGTCAGGCGTCCCTTCGGCAGAACCCGTAGACTCGTCCCAGGCTGCCTTGGATCGCTATAGACAAAGCATCCTTAGGAAGTGTTTTTCTGACTCGGATTCTTCCTCACCGAGACGTGGATGGAGCTCCGCTTCGAAGTCGCGCCCCCTGAAAAGAGCCTGGAAGCCTCCTGGAGGAGACGCGTTAGACTCCAGCCCCGAGCCTTTTCCGGAGTATTCTCCCGCTCAGAAGAAGAGAGCAATGAAGTCGCCTGATTCTTCTCCTGAAGGAATTCGCTCTTCTACCAGGAAGTTTTTTGGCTGGGGCCTACAACGGGCAAAGTTATCTACGTTAGTAGGCTCTCTTTCCAAGGGGTCTTCTCGCAGGAAGGACACCTCTCTTCCTGTCAAGAGCTCTTTTAACCCTCTTACGCCGGAGCGGTAAATAAAAATTTGTCTCCCGTGTGCCGGAGGGGTTTCGGAGTGAGCGCAGAAGCGGAAAAAATATTTTTTTCAAAAAATCACAGCGCGCTTAGTTTTCATACATTCAACTTACCTGTCAGATATATACATAGCTATCGACTCCGTCGTCCCCGACAGAAATTCAAATTTCGCGGCACTCGCTACAGGTAGGTCAGGTGATCTACTGCCCTGCTCTGGGTGGCAGGACTAGGAACCATTCCCGTTTTCTAATCAAATTCTCTCTGTCGCCGGTAGTATCAACATTGTTGTTACTTCCTCCTGACTGGAATTCTTTTTTCACAACGCTTTTGATCATCTCTCGCTGATATTTGGTGACGTACTTGGATCGTTGTTTGGCATTCGCTATCGTGGACTGTTTTTTTTTTTGGACTTGGGTTTGAATTCGAAGAATATGTCTGACTCTAGTGTTAGTTTCAGAGTGTGTGTGAATGAGGGCTGTAAGGTGAGGATTCCGAAAGCTTCGGTAGATCCTCACACTACATGCAGTGGTTGTAGAATGGTTGAATGCTCAATTGAGAATACGTGTAACGAGTGTGAGAAACTGAGTGCGCAAGAGTGGAAGAATCAAACTTCTTACTTGAAGAAGTTAGAGAAAGATAGAGAGAGGAAAGCGGCTTACAAAACCCGCAGAATGTCTACATCTCGTGATTTACTGTCTAGTTCTGTAGCCTCTTCCTCTGATAATCATGCCCATTCTATTTCAGCCCGTTCACAAATTGCTAATCCCTCTAGTTCTGCTTCGGAAATAGCGGAACTCAGAGCTTCCCTTCAGAAAATGCAGGAAAAATTGGCAGCATTGGAAGGTAAGGAAAGTGAATGTGGTTTCGCTAGTGATACCTCTTCCAAGCTCCCTGGCCCGGAGGAGAAGGAAAGTCGAAAGCTGTACGGGGGTTGTGGAGAATCCCCAACGATCAGGCGTCCCTTCGCAGAATCTTATCATATCACAAACTGCCAAGGACCGCTATAGGAAAAGCGTCCTTCGAGAGTGCTTTTCGTCTTCTAGTTCGCCCTCTCCGAGAAGAGGATGGAAGGAGTCAAAACTTTCACGTCCGCTGAAGAGGAGTATGAAAGAACATGAGCTCAATTCTAGTCCCGAGCGCTTCTCTGAAGAAGATGCGCCTTCGGTAATAAAGAAGGCTAGAAAACAATCAGACTCTGGGTCTGGAGGAGATCCTAGAGCGCCTTCCAGATCTCCCTCTCCTGATTCGAAAGATTCCTCAACCAGGAAAATTTTAATGAATGTGCAGGAACAATTAGCCTCGTTGGTAGGAGTTCTTTATAAGGAGCCTACTCGTAAGAAGGATGATAGGCTTCCTATTAAAAGATCTAAATACCGATCCCCTGTCACGCGCAATGAGCCTTCCGGTGGAGGTGTCGCACAGGTGACCATCTCCGGCGGGAACGGTGCGTTAGACAGGAGAGAAGTAAGAAAGGAAGTTACTCCTGTCAAGCGTTTGGCGCCAGCCAGGAGCCAGGCTCTGAGTAGGCGCAAAGAGCCAGAATATTCGGTACAACGTCCAAGATCTTCAACCAAGCGCCAAGAGTTAACTGAAGAAGAAGATCCTGTTAGGAGTAGAGCGCTTGTTAAACGAAAAGCGCCTACCATGATCAATACTCCTACTAAACACCATACACATTCCAAAGATCAGGAGTATTTGGAGCGACATACTCCTGCCAGGCGCCAGGAGTCTTCGGACCTCGATACTCCTCCCAGGTGCCAGGAGTATTCTGAACTTAATACTCCTCCCAGGCGCCAGGAGTATGCGACTTTATACTCCTCCCAGGCGCCAGGAGTATTCTGAACTTAATACTCCTCCAGCGCCAGGAGTATTCGGAACAAGATGCGCCTACCAGACGCCAGGAGTATTCGAAGCGCGTTGCTCCTGCCAAGCACCAGGATTATTCCAAACACGTTACTCCTTCCAGGCGAGATACTCCTGCCGTATGCCAGGCGCATTCCCTGCATGAAGAGCCTGACATCCGACAGGAGTCATCCAAGCGTCAATCTTTTAGCAAAGAGAGAGTAACTCTTAGTCCCTCTCCAATTAGAAGTGCTTCTTCGGAAAGGAAGAGAGTAAGGGAAGAAACAGAAGAAAGAAGGGAGCCTTCTCCTTCCGAGCCTATGAACCAGAAGATGCCTCGGAGGATGAAATGAAGGAAGGATTTTCTAATTACAAAGTTCTTTCGTCCCTTCTCTTGGAAGAATATGGAGATTCTTAACGCCAGCCGCTCCTCCTTCTCCACGCTCTCTGTTTTCGAGCACGAAAACGCACAAGTCTTCCTCTTTCTAAAATGAAGCCTGCTATATCTATGAGGAGGGCGCTACAATCTCTTGACTCCTGGTTCAAGAAAAAGAAGGAGTTAGGAAGGACAGTCTTTTGTATGCCTCCTGCTAAACTTACGGGGAGGAGAGGCATTTGGTACGAAACGGGAGAAAATATGGGATTGTCTCTGTCCGTTTCGGCTGAGTCAGACTTCTCGAGTTTAGTAGACTCATCGAGAAGACACGCCTTGAATTCAGCAAAAGTAACATGGGGTCTTTCGGAAACGGACCCACCTCCTCAAGGACTTTTTCACACTTTAGAAGTTTTTAACTTCTTAGATTGGTCCCTTGGGGTTCTTTGCCAAGAAGTCTCATGAAAAGGAACAGCTGGACCCAGAAACCCTAAATAGCATCCTCACATGCATTGATAAGGCTGTTCAGGATGGATCGGCTGAAGTATGCTCTCTCTTTGGGGCAGGAGTTTTAAAGAAGAGGGCGGTTCACAGTGCTTTCCTCACGAAGGCCGTCTCTCCTTCGCAAAGGTCCGCCTTATTGTTTGCGCCTCTCTCAGAACATCTTTTTCCTCGCAGTTGGTGAAGGATATTGCCATTCACTGACTGAAAAGGCACCCAGGATCTCCTTAGACAATCCTCAAGGAAAAATAGACCTGTGGCCATGAGGAAAAGAAAGTGGCTCGTCCAGCTCAGCAGCAGCCCTTTCGAGGAGGCCTTCAGCTAGATCTATCGCCAGAAGGAAGTCAACCGAGAAAAGGGGCAGGTCTTCCTTCCGTCCCTTTAAGAAGGGAAAGTGAGAAATCTATCCTCCAAACACCTGTAGGAGCCAGGTTACATTTCTTTGCGAAAGCCTAGGAAGACATAGGATCGAATCCTTGGACGATGTCAATCATCAAGAAGGGTTATTACATCCCATTAAAGGACAGTCCTCCCTTGACAACATCACCGAGGGAACTGTCCGCCAGATACAAGGACCCTGTTCTGATGGATACTCTTCGTCAGATGGTGGAACAGATGTGGGACAAAGAGCAATAGAGCTGGTGCTGGATCGCAGCTCCCCGGGGTTTTACAATCGCTTGTTTCTTGTAGCAAAGCCTCGGGGGGATGGAGACGGTACTGGATGTAAGTGCGCTGAACAAATTCGTAAAACAACAGAAGTTCAGCATGGAAACGTCTGCTTCAGTCCTTGCAGCACTGCGTCAAGGAGATTGGATGGCGTCCCTAGACCTTCAGGACGCATATTTCCACATCCCGATCCACCATTCATCGAGGAAGATACCTTCGATTTATGTTCGAGGGAAGAATCTATCAGTTCAGGGCCCTGTGTTTCGGCCTTTCCACGGCTCCTCAAGTCTTTACGGACGTGATGAAAAATGTATCAAGACTTACATTTGAAAGGGATAAACGTCTCCCTGTACCTGGACGACTGGCTCATCAGAGCCAGGTCTCAAAAGCAGTGTTTGGAGGATCTGTCAACAACACTGGAATTGACAAAATCATTGGGATTGATCGTGAACCTCGAGAAGTCCTCAGATGATCCCCAGCCAGAACGTGGTTTATCTGGGGATTCAGATGGATTCTCGGGTGTTTTCGAGTTTTTCCCTATCAAGAGAGAATAGGAAAGGCTGTGCCACGGTATCGAACTTTTTAGGGAAAGAGCGTACTTCAGCGAGGGAATGGCTGAGCCTTCTGGGGACCCTTTCCTCGCTCGAACAGTTCTTTCCCCTAGGAAGACTACATCTTCGTCCGCTTCAGTTCTTCCTGAGGAGAAGTTGGAGTTGGAAGACAGGACAGCTCTCGGACACGTTTCCAATCTCGGAGGAAATAAAAAATCATTTAAAGTGGTGGTTGATTCCCTTAAGAGAAAACAAAGGAGTATCCCTGCAAGTACGGAACCCAAGCCTGACATTGTTCTCAGACGCGTCTGAGTCGGGCTGGGGTGCAACATTGGGATCCAAAGAAGTGTCAGGCACCTGGTCGGCAGAACAGGTGTCATGGCACATAAATTGCAAGGAGCTTTTAGCAATTCACCTTGCGCTAAAGAGCTTCGAACACATAGTCAGAGGCAAGGTCGTACAGATAAACTCAGACAATACGACCGCTCTGGGCTTATGTCAAGAAAACAAGGAGGGACTCACTCTTTCGCTCTGTACGAGCTGGCAAGAGATCTGTTGATTTGGGCGGCAAGATGAACAAAGGAAGGTAGTCTTCTAACGAGGTTTGTCCAAGGGGCAAGAGGAATGTTAAGAGAGCGGACAGACTGAGCAGGAGGTTCCAGGTCCTTCCCACAGAATGGACACTCCACTCAGAAGTCTGTCAGAGCCTTTGTTATCTTTGGGGAAGCCTCAAATAGATCTTTTCGCCACATTCCTCTCCAAAAGGATAGACACATTTTGTGCCCTAGTGGAAGATCCCAGGGCTTATGCAACAGACGCCTTTTCTCCTGGACTGGTCAGGGCTAGATGTTTACGCTTTTTCCCCCGTTCAAGATACTGGGGGAATTAGTCAGAAAATTCGTGGCATCCGAAGGAACCAAAATGACTCTGATTGCTCCGTATTGGCCATCTCAGATTTGGTTACAGAGGTGATGGAGTGGACAGTGGACTTCCCCAGATCTCTTCCAAACAGAATAGATCTGCTCAAACAACCCCACTTCGAGAGGTACCATCAAAACCTACCCGCTCTTGCTCTGACTGCCTTTCGACTATCGAAAGACTTGTCAGAGCGAGAGGGTTTTCTCGCCAGGCAGCAAGCGCAATTGCTAGAGCCCGCAGATCATCTACTAGGCGAGTGTACCAATCGAAGTGGGAGGTTTTCAGAAGCTGGTGCAGGTCGAAGAAGCTGTCCTCTTCCAGTACCTCTGTGACCAAAATTGCGGAGTTTCCTTCTGTTTCTTAGAGAAAAGTCGCATCTCTCTGTACCGATTATTAAGGGGTACAGGAGTATGCTTCAGCAGTCTTTAGAAACAAGGGATTAGATCTAACGAATGATAAGGATTTGCACGACCTCATTCGTTCCTTCGAAACATCAAGTCACTGGAACTTTAAAAAAAGGTTCCAAGCTGGAACTTAGATATGGTTCTTAAATTTTCAATCCTCCGAAGAATTTGAACCACTACACACTGCTTCATTTCGTAATATCACTAGAAATGTTTGTTTCTGATGTCTCTTGCAACGGCAAAAAAAAAGAGTCACGAGTTGCACGCCCTTGAATCACGAGTCGGCTTCAAAGGAGACTCTGCAATTTGTTCATTCCAGTCTCTCTTTCTGCCAAAAATGAAAACCCTTCGAATTCCCTGGCCAGGAGCTTCGAGGTAAAAGGACTTACTAGTTTGGTGGCAGAGAGGCAGAAAGATCCCTTTTGCCCCCAGTTAGAGCTCTTAAATTCTATCTGGACAGGAAGAAGCAGTTGGGGGGTTTGCAAAAAAAGGTCTTTGGTGCTCAGTAAAAGACCCCAAGAGAGCAATGTCCAAGAACGCCTTAGCTTCTTTGTTAGAAGTGTTTATTACGGAAGCTCATAAGAATTTGTCCAGATGATTCTTTTAATCTTTTAAGAGTGGAGAGCCCACGAAGTTAGGGCAATCGCCAACCTCTGTTTGCGTTCAAAAGAAATATTGTGTCTTAAAAACATTAAAAAAAGAAACATTTGGAATGCAACTTATTGGAGATGCAACTCTGTGTTTGCATCTCATATTTTTAAAAGATGTGCGAGTTACGTATGAAAGAAATGTTTTTTCTCTAGGTCCGTTTGTGTCAGCACAGACGGTTCTGGGTAAGGGAGCTAGCACCGATCCTTAATAATGTATGTAACCCTCTTGTTGGATGTGTTCTTGAGTTTCCTGTGCATGGAAGTGTCAGGTGTCGCACAGGCGACCTTCACTTCTCTTCACTAGGAGATCGAGTGACAGCTGACTTTTAGAGGGGTACAAAAAAAAATTTTTTTTGTACTATTGTATGTGTTGGTTGTTGTTTGTGGTTGTTTGCTAAGAGTTTGGGGATAGCTCTTGGCCAATCTTAGAACTAACATGGGTGTTAGGTTTGGGTGATCGGGATCGGTTGTTGTGCTCCTTAAATAAAGGCGTGTTGTCATATAAGCGGATGTGCTCCCATTGACAAATGCCAGTTAGGTTCTGTCGAGTAAGGTGGATGAATACCCACCATCGACAAGATCCACAAGAACCCTCGGGCGTGGACCACAGGATCACTAATCTCGCTAAGGCTTCGTTGAGGGGTGAAGCAGACTCCTTAGACAGCCAGGTCATGAAGTCTTCCACCTGATAAGGTAGGAACCAAGGTCTTATAAAATACCCTCCAACAAAATATGGTTGTTTCACCTGTCTAGTCAGTAGTTAGCTGTCTCTTGCCCCTCCACCAAAGGGTGTCAATCAGCTATGTATATATTCTGACAGGTAAGTTGAATGTATGAAAATGGAATATTGTTATGATACAATAAAGTTTCATACATACTTACCTGGCAAGATATATACAATTGAAGACCACCAGCCTCCCCGCAGGAGACAGGTGGAAGAGAGAATCTGATTAGAAAACCGGGAAGGGAATGGTTCCTAGTCCTGCCACCCAGAGCAGGGCGGTAGATCACCTGACCTACCTGTAGCGAGATGCCGCGAAATTTGAATTTTCGTCGGGGAGACGGAGGAGTCGATAGCTATGTATATATCTGCCAGGTAAGTATGTATGAAACCTTTATTGATCATCATAAACAATATAATTTTCAAGCTAAGAGGTTCATTTTTGGCCTCCTTTTTTGTTTTTGTCAGTGACCTGAAGTTTAGTATTGCAACCATCAGAAATGAAAAAAACAAATTATTCATTATTCAATATAAATAAAAATGCGGAATTATAGATAGCGCAAAAAATAAAGGAAAAATTTCAAATATAATTAATTGTATTCAAATCGCGCTGTGCGCAAAACGTTAAAGGTAAAAACAAGTACTTTTTTTTGTTGTAATGTACACTAAATTGCGATCATTTTGGTATATAACCACATTGTAAAAACGATAAAAGCAACACAGAGAAAATATTAGCACAAAATAATGCATGAATTCGTAACGCGCGGACGTAAACAAATATTTTTTTCAAAAATTCACCATAAACCTAAATATTATCCTAGAGAATTCCAATTTCTTTCAAAATGAAGACAAATGATTCAATATTACTATACTGTAAGAGTATTAGCTTACAATTGCAGTTTTCGACCATATCTGAAGAGTTAAAGTTGACCGAAGTCAAATTTTTTTTTTGTAAATTTTTTTATATATATATTTTTTATGCAATTATTTAAAAAATAAGAAAAGTACAACCTTCAAATATTTTTCATTCTATTCTACATGAAATTGCGCACATTTTCATATATAAAACTCCATGAAATGCCTAATGAAACGGAGCAAATATTCCGAGAATGGGACGTACATATTTCGGAGATTTGTGGCGAAGAAATCCGCGCGGCGGAGGGAAGGAAAGATTTTTTTTTAAATTCACCATAAATCCAAATATTTTGCTAGAGAATTCGAATTTGTTTCAAGATGAATATAAATGACTGAATA
Source organism: Macrobrachium nipponense (assembly GCF_015104395.2). Classification (NCBI taxonomy): domain Eukaryota; kingdom Metazoa; phylum Arthropoda; class Malacostraca; order Decapoda; family Palaemonidae; genus Macrobrachium; species Macrobrachium nipponense. Next base: position 49,437,644 of record NC_087207.1, read on the forward strand.
TTACTAGACTGTAAGAGTTTTAGCTTACAATTGCGTTTTTTTTCGACCCATTTCGGTTTTGGTAGAGTCAAAGTTGACCGAAACGTGGTTTTTTTTCTATATTGTGATTATATGCAAATATTAAAAAAATGAGAAAAGCTACAACCTTCAATTATTTATTTTGTATTCACATGAAATTGCACACATTTTGTTTTCAATATAAAATTTATGTAACGGTAATTTAAAATGGTGCAAACATTACCACAATCGCATCGTTTATGATTTTTTCGGGTAAGAGCTTTACCGCGCTGATGGTAAAGAAAATGTTATTTTTTTCATAAATTCACCATTAAATCGGAATATTGTGCTAGAGACTTCCAATTTGTTGCCAAAATGAAGGTAAATGCTTGAATATTACTAGTATATAAGCGTTTTAGCTTACAATTGCGTTTTTTCGACCATTTCGGTAGAGTCAAAGTTTGACCGAAGGTTGAAATTTTGGCAATTATCGTTTTTATATGAAAATATCTCAAACTGATAAAAGCTACAACCATGGGTGTTTTAGTTGTATTGTGCATGAAAATTGCGCACATTCCATATATAAAACTTTATATAACGGCTAATTTGTTCATGAAACTTACCTGTCAGATATATATATAGCTGTATTCTCCGACGTCCGACAGAATTTCAAAACTCCCAGCACACGCAGTGGGGGCGGCAGGTGGTTAGTACCCATTCCCGCCTCGGGAGGCGGAGTATCAGGAACCATTCCCATTTTTATATCAGATTTTTCTCTTGTCCGGTTGTACACAACTGTTGACAGACCTCCGCAGGATTTTGGAAACCTTTAACTTGTGCTAACTTGAGTATTCTGATGGATTTTGGTTTTGATTTGGCTTGTTGGCTTGGCATATGTGATATGGATTTGATTTGGATTTTGGCTTTGACTTTTCTTTGATTGTTTACGATGTCTGGATCATAGCTCTGCTAGCTTCAAGGGTGTTGTAAGGGTACAGGAATGTAAGGAGTGGGAAGGATTGAGGTTTGCTGAAAAGCTTCGGTAGGACCCTCATTCGGTGTGCTCGAAATGTCGAAGTCATGTATGTATGTGAATGATAGATGCATCGAGTGTGAGCAATTGACTGAAATTGAATGGAAGGCATATGCATTCTTTACGTGAGAAAGCTTGGTCCGCTGATAGAATGCAGGAGGTCTTCCTCTAGAAGTGCTTCTGTGAATAGAAGTCAGGGTAGAATTGTATCTCCATTAAATCCTCCTGTAGATGTAATTCAACCTAATCCTGTTGTATTGCCACCGAACAATCAGGAAGTGTCTGCAGAAGGAAACGTATTATCTACGATTATGGAGTCGATTCGCGCCTTGGAATCGAAAGTGATTGCTCTACAATCAAATGTGGATAAGTGCAATGAAAGTGTTAGTGCATCTAGTTGTTGTGGGAGGGGGCGGTCAGATCGGTCCCATAATGCCTCTAGGCTAGGCCCCTCGCCGGACTCCCAGGCCTTTAGGGAGAGGGCAAGCCGAAAGCCGAAGGAGGGTTACGGGATCTAATAACCGGTCTGACGTTCCCTTCGGCAGAAACTGACGACGAATCTCAGGGCTGCCGGCGTTCGTGCACAGGCACGGATACTTTAAAGAGTGCTTCTCTTCTTCGAGGCTTCCTCTCCTCGCCGAGGTTGGGGACTTCTCCGGAGGACCTCTCATGGGGAGAGCGGCAGGGGCGCAAGGTGCCGCACAGGCGGCCGTCGTCCTTGTCGCCCTCTTAAGAGAGGTTTTTCAGAGAAGAGGACGCTTCCACGTCCTTCTGATCAGTGCTTAGATTCATCACCTGAATATTTTTGAAGCTTTTCCGCCACAGAAAAGGAAACAAGACTTCATCAGGGGAGGACTCGTTCGAGCGTCCAAGTCGCTCTAAGTATGTTCCTGAGTTGAAGGAAAGGGCATCCCCTCGCCCATCTTCCTCGCACAGGATGAGTCCTTCTCCTGATCGAGTATTTTCCCCTTCAAGGAAAATGCTTTTGGAAATGCAGAAGCAGTTAGCTTCCTATTTTGAGAGAAAGGAGGCAGAACCTAGTCATCGGAGGAAGGATCGGTGGCTGCCTGTTAAGAGGACTAGGCAGTCCCCGGCCCCTTCTCCGCGTTTTTCGGCCTTTGAGTCTCCTCCTAGTAGCCGACTCATTAGAGAACGTGATTACGTTCCTCATGAAAGGGCGTCTAGGAGAGACGAATTTGACAGAGACGTGAGTTGCCGCACAGGCGGCCGGCGTCTTTGTCAAAAGGCCGAGAACGCTCAAGGATCCATGACGGAAGTTCACGGTTTGCATGAGGATAATCAGCTTCAGGACGTTCGGGAAGACAGCTTTCTTTTGACGCTCGGCGTCATTAAGTAGCGAAGCGCTTTGGCCAGGACGCTCGAAGGAAAGAACCGCCCTTTTTCAGGACGCGCGGCGTTCGCTTATACCATCGGGACGCTCGCCAGGACGCTCGAGCTGACGCTGTTCAGGACGCACGGCGTCGTACACATCAGGACGCTCGTCAGGATGCTCAGCAGGACGTCTTGGTAGAATGTTTGAGTCCGAAGCGTCAAGATATTTCACATGTTAAAGTGTCGAAGATAAGGAAACAGAGATTGGTTACTTCGAACTCTTCTTCATCTAGAGGACACCCTCTTGCGAACGGGGCCCTCAAGGATTAATTGTCATCCGCGATTCTTTGCTTGGAAGGACACTGATGACAGAGAGAAGGATTCTTCTAGTGACCTGTGCCCTACGGATGATGACGAACCAACTGCTTCAGCAGCTTCAGACTATAAGACTTTGACGAATCTACTTAAGAACTTGTTTCCAGACAATTTTCAAGCGCCCGTTCCTTGCTCTCCCCCTTCACAATTAGCCTCATCGAAGGCCAGGAAGGCTCCTGGCTTCGTTAAAATGGCCACTTCCTCCTCTGCGAGAGAGCGTTTAAGAGAATTCAGGATTGGATGGATTCAAGGAAGGCTAAAGGGAAGACTTCTTTTGCTCTTCCCCCATCTAGACTGAGCGGGAGAGCGGGGATATGGTACGAAACGGGAGAAGAGGCAGGATTGAAAGCACCGTCTTCTTCTCAAGGCGATTTCGCGAATTTAGTGGACACTCCGAGGAGGTCTTATTTGTCATTAGCAAAGGTTTCCTGGACGATGTCGGAAACAGATCATCATCTCAAGGGGATATTTAAGACGCTGGAAGTGTTTAACTTCTTAGATTGGTGCTTGGGGGCCTTGGATTTACAATCTAGGAGTCAAGACTCTATTTCTTTGGAAGAGCTTTCAAGTGTGCTAGCTTGCATGGATAGAGCAGTAAGGGATGGCTCTGATGAATTAGCATCTCATTTTGCTACCGGGCTGCTAAAAAAGAGAGCTCTCTATTGCAGTTTTGCGGCGAAATCGGTTTCTCCCGCGCAGAAGGCGGAATTATTGTTCGCCCTCTTCTCTACTCATCTATTTCCGCAGTCCATGATTAAGGATCTATCAGTAAACTTGCAAGAGAAAGCAACGAGGGACCTCTTGACTCAGTCTTCCAGACGCCCTACTCCCCAGGCTTCTACTTCAACAGCTCCAGCCCCAAGATTGAAATTTAAGGACCCTTTTCGTTGGAGCACCTTCCTTCTAGAGGTTTCTTCGAGAAGGGGGAAGGGGGTCCTTTAGAGGTAAAGACTTCTTCTATTCAAGAAGGGTGGAAAAAATTTGACATTTCTGCCCTTCAGGCACCTGTAGGGTGCGAGACCTCCACCTTATTTTGCCTCAGGCATGGAGGACGATAGGGTCAGACACCTGGTCCCTAGATGTGATCGAGAGAGGATACAAGATCCCTTTCCTCTCTGCGCCTCCTTTGAGCACGAAGCCGATAGACCTGTCGCCCGCATACCAGTCAGAGAAGCAACAGATTTTGCTCGACCTTCTAGACCAAATGTTGGAAAAGAAAGCCGTAGAAGAAGTCCTGATGCTGTTTTCCCCAGGCTTCTACAACAGGTTATTCCTGGTTCGGAAGCAGTCTGGGGGATGGAGACCTGTCTTAGACGTCAGCAGACTGAACCTTTTTGTGAAGAAAGAAAAATTCAGGATGGAAACATCTCAGTCTGTGTTAGGGGCCTTGAGACCAGGGGATTGGATGGTGTCATTGGACCTACAAGATGCTTGTTTCCACGTCCCCATCCATCCTCAATCAAGGAAGTTCCTGAGGTTCGTCTTAAAAGGGCAGGTCTTCTAGTTCAGGGCTCTTTGCTTCGGTCTGAGTACGGCACCAATGGTTTTTACTTTCCTCATGCGGAATGTAGCGAAATGGCTTCACCTATCGAAGATAAGAGTCTCGCTTTACCTGGACGACTGGCTAATCAAGTCGTCTTCGGAGTCAAGGTGCCTGGAGGACCTTCAGACGACATTGCAGCTGACGAAGGCCCTGGGCCTAATAGTCAATTACGAGAAGTCCCATCTGATCCCCACGCAGTCCATCGTGTATCTGGGGATTCAGATGGATTCAGTGGCTTTTCAAGCTTTTCCATCAAAGGAACGTCAGCAGAAATGCTTAGAGAAAGTGTCAGCTTCTTAGGGAAAGAAAACATGCTCGGCGAAGGAATGGATGAGTCTGCTGGGAAACCATTTCTTCGCTGGAGAAGTTTGTTTCCCTGGGGAGGTTGCACCTCAGGCCACTCCAGTTTTTTATGGCAGAAAACTGGAAGACAAACAGAATCTAGACGACTTTGGTAATCTCAAACAAGCGGTCAAAAGGATCAACTGAAGTGGATGCAAGATCCGATCAAACTTTCGGAAGGACTGTCCCTCAACCTTTTGAGCCCTGACCTAGTGTTGTTCTCAGACGCCTATGGGACTGGACGGGGATGGACGTTTACGCCTTTCCTCTGTTCAAACTCTTAGGAGAGGTAACAAGGAAGTTTGCGGCGTCGCCAGGAGCGAGAATGACTCTGATCGCCCCCTTTTGGCCCTCAAGCGATTGGTTCACGGAGGTCATGTCTCTTCTGGTAGACTTCCCAAGAACCCTGCCAGAGAGAGTAGATCTTCTCAAACAGCCCACTTCGAGAGGTACCACGGAAACCTCTCCGCTCTGAGTCTGACTGCATTCAGACTATCAAGAAGTTGGCCAGAGCGAGAGGTTTTTCAAAGACCAGTGGCAGAGGCTATTGCCAATGCGAGAAGAGCTTCCTCTCGAGCGGTTTTATCAGTCGAAGTGGGCTGTCTTCAGGGAGATGGTGTAGGAAGAAAGGTATTTCCTCCTCCACGACCTCTGTGAACCAAATCGCTGATTTCTCCTCTGCATTTGAGAAATGTGGACAGACTGGCAGTGCCCACAATAAAAGGATACACGAGATGCTGTCAGCTGTCTTCCGTCACAGAGGGTTAGACCTGACAAATGATAAAGACCTTCACGATCTTTTGAGATTGTTTGAGACAACTAAAGTACCGCAACCGAAGGTCCCATCATGGAACCTTGGTGTAGTTCTAAGGTTCTTGATGTCGGCTCCCTTTGAACCTCTGCATGCTGCCTCGTTGAAAGACACTACTAGGAAGGCGATTTTCCTAACTGCTCTTGCCACGGCAAAAAGGGTTAGTGAAATTCAAGCAATTAGTAAATATGTGGGTTTCAGAGGACACAGTGCAGTGTGCTCCCTGAATCCTAATTTCTTAGCTAAGAATGAGAACCCATCTAACCCCTGGCCAAAAACCTTTGAAATCAAGGGGTTAGCAGAGTTCATCGGACAAGAGCCAGAGAGAGTCCTGTGCCCTGTCAGGGCTCTCAAGTTTTATTTGCAAAAGACCAAAGACTGTCGGGGTCCTTCTGAAAATCTATGGTGCTCTGTTAAGAGACCCGACTTTCCTATGTCGAAGTCTGCACTGGCATTCTTTTTACGAAGCACCATCAGGGAGGCCCATGCGTCCTGCCCGGATGGTGATCTGAAACTTTTGAAAACAAAAGCCCATGAAGTGAGAGCTGTTGCAACTTCAATGGCATTTCAAAAGGATATGGCACTCAGCGATATCATTAGTGCTACTTTTTGGCGAAGCAACTCTGTGTTCGCTTCACATTACCTGCGGGATGTGAAGACGGCATATGAGAACTGCGAGTCGCTAGGACCATACATATCCGCAGAAATGTTGTTGGGGGCAGGGAGCAGCACGAATCCTATCCTATAGAAAAGGGATAGGTGTGCTTTTTATGTTGGTGTTGGTTTATGGTGGAAGGGTTGGTCGCTTGAGGCGCTTTCCCTTTCTTTAGCCTAGAAGTTATGGGACTAACTTCGATAGGTTAGGTCAGGTGGTGGTTTTTAGCTTCGTTGCCCTCACAGTATGGTCAATATGGTCTAGTCACATTGTGGTCACGCTCCTGTTGACAGATCATCTAGAACTCACCAGCTATATAGGTCACGTCCTTGCTGGAGAGACTAGTAAAGCAAAAGCAGACTTGGGTGACAGTAATCACGAAGTCAGCTATGCTAACAGGTAAGGAACCAAGATGTCAATCATCTGCATGTGAAATGTTTCCTAAAATCCTTCTATTCTGTCCCTTCCCACCTCCAATGGTGGGATTCAGCTATATATATATCTGACAGGTAAGTTTCATGAACAAAATGTTATTGTCATGATACAATAAAGTTTGTTCATACTTACCTGGCAGATATATATAATTAAGTACCACCCACCCTCCCTCAGGGGACAGTGGTATGAAAAATCTGAATAGAAAATGGGAATGGTTCCTGATATCCGCCTCCCAGCGGCGGGAATGGGTACTAACCACCTGGCCGCCCACTGCGTGTGCCGGGAGTTTTGAAATTCTGTCGGACGTCGGAGAATACAGCTATATATATATCTGCCAGGTAAGTATGAACAAACTTTATTGTATCATGACAATAACATTTTTAAAATGGTGCAAACATTACCACAATCGCATGTATGATTTTTTTCGGAAGAGTTACCGCGCGGACGTAAGGAAAAATTTTTTCATAAATTCACCATAAATCAAAATATTGTGCTAGAGACTTCCAATTAGTTGCAAAATTAAGGTAAATGATTGAATATTACTAGAATATAAGCGGTTTAGCTTACAATTGCGTTTTTCGACCATTTCGGTAGAGTCAAAGTTGACCGAAGGTTGAAATTTTGGCAATTATCGTTATTTATATGAAAATATCTCAAAACTGATAAAAGCTACAATCATGAATATTTTATTGTTGTATTCTACATAAAAATGCGCACATTTTCATATATAATACTTCATGTAACGGCTAATTTACAATGGTAATAAAATTATGTCAAAGTGACAAAATAATTTCCGAGATGTGTCACAGATACTTTTTAGTGCGGCAAGAAAGAAATTCGCGCTTGCGCGCCTGCGTAACGATTGTAAACAAAACAACACCTTGATCCGTGAACTCCCAGCATCCCCCAAGGCACGTGATTCAAAAGTTTTAGGCTGGTAGGCCTATAAGTATTTTTCCGCCAATTTTAAAAAAAACTTTTGTAAGTAGACGTAAAATACGTCCAGTCAGCACACAGAAGACAAAGAATGTCGACGTAAAATACGTCCAGTCGGCGTAAGAGGGTTAAGAGACCTTCGTCTAGTCGGCGTTCGGACACTAACAGGCACCTCTCTCCTGGAAGACGCTCCTCTCCAGCTAAATCTTTGGACTATGCTTCATCTCATCACGGACGATCGTCGACTCCTGCCAGGCGCTTTTCATCGAATAAGCTCCTGTTGAGGTCGAAGGCTCAGGGTCGGGTAGGAGCTGAGGATTGTCCTTAGAAGACTTTCCTCTGGAGCCTTTTGAATGTGAAGAAGTTCTAGGTTTTCTCCTCCGGGATGGTGAGCCAGAGTTTTCTGAGAGCCACGATTTCACGCTTCCCTTTAACCTTAGAAATCGCCTGGGTGGACTTCGGTCTGACCGATTGCCCATCCTCGGAGAATCCCTGGAAAGAAGAAGAAGAAGGAACAGGAGAAGATGATCTAGAATGGCTCAAGGGTAGACCTTGAGCCCCTACCAAACCTGCCTCACTCACCCTCCTACCTGCGGCGTCTACCGTCATGGGCTCAAGGTCCAAGTTGAGAGCCGCTACTTCTTCCATGACTTCTTGGCTACCCGGCTCCTCCACAGGTAATGCCACCTGCTCCTGAATGGTGGCAATGTAAGGGGCCGCCGCCTCCAGGTCGACGTATGAGGTCGGTTTGCAGCTGGGGAAGACAAGAGCAGCCATCTTCTTATCCAAGATGTAAGGCTCCCCTTTCGTTACGTTCCGACCAAACCCACCGACCCAGGCCTTCAGGGTGGTTTGGGCGGCTTCCTTGACCGCTTGAGCATTCTGAAAGAGAGGGTCAGGATTAATACTTAAGGCTACTTAAGATTAACTTACACTACCAACAGTAGATGATATATCACCCAAAAAGCTTTTATATATAGGCCAATAAATCACATGTGAGAGGGCTTGGTATCTGGAGATGTACTTACTCCGGAGGAGACCTGGTCCACCAACTCATAACAGATGGTGCAGCTCTCGTGGTGCCAGACAGCCAGCTCACCAAAGCGGATGGTGCAAGTAGCGTGGGTCCGGCAGACCTCGTGCCCACAGGGGTCCTGGAGGACGGCGTTGCAGCCCGACTCCTGGCAGTGGGTAGCCTGTAAGTGAAATGATACATGAGTATCAACACTAACTAGTTGGACTAAGTCCAAGAAGTGATATATCATAACACCGGAGTTACTAGACAATTTAAGGCTTGGTCTCTACCTGCTTTCCTGCCTTGTAATGTGGTGGGTGTCCGATAGGGTTGGTAAAACTAGAATCAGTGTGTCCCCGGTGTTGCCGGAGGACGAAAAAATCACCGAAACAGAAGTACCTAATCTATACGCCGGAACGAGGAGTACGAGAACGGCGGGGGAGGAGCAGGAGGGGACCAGCAATTAATGGCGGGGAGGATGACTCTGCCATAAAATAGTATTAGAATAAGTAGGTGGTGAACCCGGGTGGTGAGCGGGGTCTCCGCCGACTTAGCTAACATAAAGGATGTAAATAAATAATAAACGTAAACATGCAACAGGTAAAAATACGTGGCGGAGCTCCTCTACAGCCACCAAACTTGGGGCCTGGCGGTGCCGGAGCCCCTATCCGCCGGAGCGGGAAGGATGGTGACTCGGGGTGAGAGAGAGCTCGGCTCGAGAACTGAGGAGATCCGAGCGCAGCCGAGCCTGGTGGCCAACCGAGGCTCGGTCGAGCAGGGAACCCCCCCCCTGGTACTGAATGATGAGAGCGGTGCAAGCCGAGCCAGCGTCGCGTGTCCCCCTACTAACTCCCGTATCCCCCGTGTGGAGGAGGGGAAGAAGGAAGGGAGCTTGGATCGGTTGCCAGGGACAACGTGAACGAGCAGATCTCCCCCTGGACGGGGGAGGAAGTGTGAGGGACTGACGTTGGTTGGCTCAAGGTGATCGCCTGGCCTCGTCGCGGACGTGGGGTGAGCCACACGGTGAGACAGACCAAGCGATCTGAGGTGGCCTAGGCCATCTCGAACCGTCTTGAAAGGCATGAATACAAAAACATCCTATCAAAAACACGGGGGGGAAGGAAGAAAATGGAGGATAAGAGAAATAATAGTCCTGGAGAAGCTAGGTCGGGCCAACCAAGAAGGGAGGGCGACTAGTAACTCAAAGCAGCTGGCCTATGCTGATACGTAGGAACGTAGGGCGGTGGCCAGGATGGCTCAGGACCAAAATAAAGGACGTATGTCCTAAGGGAGCCTATCATAGACCTAAATACAAAGGAACATGCATGCATGAACTCTGAGCTAATAGGAGCGATGTAGGCTACGAGCTCGTGAGAACTCGAGGAAACCCCCGTGTAAAGATAAATGCATAATAATAAATAACAAGTCAATACTGCAAAACCATAATAATAAACATGTACTGCTAAAATATTCGAGCACAATCGGTATAGGGGACCGAAAGAAGCACGAAACAATGAAACACGTGGGAGCGAGCTGCGCAGGGCGACTCGGTAACAAAGCTGTCCGGGACGCCGTCTTTCATAACCGAAATAAAAAGATTAAACGGGCCCTTGCCCGGCTAAAAAGACATGAAACACTTCTAGCAGTACTTAACTTGGATGCAGCGATAGCTTGACGTTCCATGGTGTAATAAAATCCAAAAAGCGAGCACAAAACAAAGAGCGAGAAAAACACGTGCGATCTGAGTGGCGCCAATGAAAAGGATGCCGGTAGAGGCGCTGGTAATAGCGTCGGAGGCGCTAGTGGTAGCGTCGGAGGCGCTATTAGTAGTCGTAGCTGGGGGTGGGCCTTGCATCGGCCCCTCTCTGGTAGAGGGATTTCGAAGAGGGATGAATCTAAATGGTAAGAGACCTGTGGTAGTGGTTTCACTCACCCCAGAAACCATACCGACACCTTTTATATAAGGTGAGCGAGCCAGAATATTCTGGCATTTCCATTTTAGCTTTTTTCTCTGGTATGTTGGCATTAATTTACCTTAGAAATGTGTGCAAAAGGGACATTTCACGTAGCGACACGGGCTGGGCCCAGAAATATAGGAGGTAAAAATGGTTCTACTTATGTATCTCATTTACGCTTCGTCAGAGAGAGAGAGAGAGAGAGAGAGAGAGAGAGAGAGAGAGAGAGAGAGAGTATTTCGTTTACACTTCGTCGCCGAGAGAGAGATTCTTTCTTCAGATCTCCATTACATGAAGAATGAGTAAAAATGTATTTTATTTTAACCTTTGGAAGCCACCATTGAATATCGGCAGTGACAACTTAAACACAACTTGATAAACGTTCGATAGTTATGGCAGATGACGTCAGCAATCGGCTGTTTCTCTATAGAGAGAGCGAGAGAGAGACTTGCCTGATTTGGTTGTAACATTGACAGATATCCATTAGCAAAAGTTGAATAATGGTTGTGTATTGAGAATAGTGATCATTTTAATAAAACTGTTGTTTTACTGTGTCTAATCATATTGCATGTATTATTACCATATTATATAGTGTTATTATATGAACATAGCAATCTACCATTTGCATTCTGGTTTTGTTTACATTCTTAAAATAATCAACTGATGTCGTTTACCAATATCATCACTGTTTTTAGTCGCCGAATGGAACTTAATTCAGAGATATGCCTATAATATATAACGTGAGAATGGTTTTATTACCTTTATTGTCAGTTAATATCATAATGTGAATCTGTTCACGTATGTTGGTGGTAATCGCACTGCAACTAGGTTTAGCCTACCAATGAACGTCGTACATGTACCTTGAATAGGCTATTTATTATGAAGATATGCCAATAATATATAAGGTGAGAATAGTTTTATTGTCAGTTAATATCATAATGTGAGGTGTTTCATGTATGTTGGTTATTATCGGACTGCGGCCGAGGCATAGCCTACCGATAAACATCGCTTACGCAACAAGTTTGTCCCGCGATGCTGTGATTCATTCCAGCGATATAGCATGAGAGGTGGTCCAAGAAAAACCAGTGAATGACTGATTCCGTGATTACTGATCCACGATTAAGCGATTCCCCACTGTAGTTAGAATCCGCGAATGTTTGGAACCCCCCTCTAAAAATGCTTATAAACTCCTATCCTGAACATGGAAAAACCAAAGTATCCCTAAAAAGACCATCCTTCATCAAATACACATAAAATATCATCCTATTTTGGTTCATATTAATCTTTGAAATATTATTGATACTGTTTTAAAGTAAATCTTACATTTTATGGTTATAAATACATATGTACGTACTGCTTGACTTAGTTACGTTTGTGAAAATAATCCAGTTCCCCCATAAGTACTCAGTCATGCATACTTTCTTTCATACAATTGCTATTTAAGACATCCAGTTTTCTTTTTACAAGGGAAACAATTGTATGTAAAATCACAAGAGATAGAGAGAAAGAACAAAATATGTATGAACATTAAACAATTGTTTTACACTAGTACAACAAATGTAAACAGGGTACTCACCAGTGATGAATTCTGATTAAAGATGATGATGATGAATTAGCTGTGCAGTCCGATGAATGACGATGAAGATATGACTGCACAGCTAAGCAGAGGAGTTACATATCCTCTGAGGGTGCCTCTTCACCTTCAGGAGGCACTTCGGGAGGCAGTGACTCAGGCGATTTGGGAGGCACTTCTTCAAGCGATTCAAGAGGCACTACTTCAGGCTATTTGGGAGGCTTTGGAGGGTCCTTCTTTGTTCGTGTGATGAACATTGTGATTGGCAGCTGCTGCCGTTGCTTCTTCATGGTGGTGAGAGCTTGATTATAGGGCTCCAATGCTGTATCAAGAATATTAGAAAACTTCAAGGAGCGTTCCGTGTAAGGATTCCAAGTTGCAACAAACTCCTGGAGGTCGTTTATCATTTTTTTAACTTGGGACAGGCGTTCCAAAGTCAGGCCCTCCTCCTCCTCCTCCTCCTGTTCCTCTCCTGAACTTGGAGTGTCTTCTTCCTCGCTGGCGGACTTTGTCAGCTCTTCCAAGTCCTGGTCCGTCAGGGGGTCAGAGTGGGCATCAATGAGGGTGCCAACTTCTTCCTCAGTGATATCATCAAAGCCCTCACAACCAAGAATTTTTGCCAACTGGAATGCCTTATTAATGGCCGAATGCTGGATTTCCTGAGGAGAAAAGCCTGTATAATTATGGACACAGTCTGGCCACAACTTACTCCAGCAGGCTTTCAGGGTCTCCTTCTTCATGCCTTCAACGACCGGTCAATGACAGACAGACACGTGGCAATTGTGAATTTAGGGCAATAATCTTGAAGAAAGCGTAAATTCACTGTCACAGTCCATTGCATCAACAAGGTGCTGGAGGGAATTCCCGGTGTAGTGTGCCTTGAAGGCACGGATGACACCCTGATCCATAGGCTGGAGGAGAGAGGTGGGGTTGGGAGGGAGGAACTCAAGCTGGGATCCCATGGAATAAAGATCGAGAGGGTGGCCACCAGCATTGTCCATTATGAGCAAGACCTTGATGTCCAAATCGGCCAGGTATTGCCTAACTTGAGGAATGAAACTCTGGTGAAACCAGTACTCCGTAATGACTTTGGTGACCCAGGCCTTGTGATTATGCATCTAGAAGACGGGCAGTAACACCTTGTTCTTGTTCTTGAGTGCCCTGGGATTTGCAGCCTTGTAAATGAGGCCTGGTTTCAGCATAAAACCAGCCGCATTCCCGCACATCAGGAGGGTCACCCTTTCCTTTTGTCCCTTGAATCCGGAGGCTTTAGCTTCATCCTTCATAAGGAACGTCCGGGACGGCATTTTCTTCCAGAACAGGCCAGTTTCGTTCATATTGAACACCTGTTCTGGGCGATATCCTTTCTCCTGGATTATTTTCATGAAGGCCTCCGGATATTTCGCGGCTGCCTCTTTGTCTGCTGATGCAGCTTCCCCCATGTAGGGAAACAAACTTTAGGTGGAACTTTTTCTTGAACCAGTGGAACCATCCTTGGGGAGCTGAGGATGGTCCCGGTTGTGGCTCTTCTTCTTCGTCTTCCTCTTCAGGAGCTGGTTCTCCAAAGCCCAAGAATTCCAATGTCCCTTCGTCATCACCTTCCAGTGCCTCTACATCTTCGGCTTCGGCTTCCTCTTCCTCACCACCTTGTGAAGCAGTAGGAGTTGATAGCTGCTGGTAGATCTGTCATGCTTTTGGCGTATGATCTTGGAGTTAAGGTGCACGTTCTTCTTCCTGCAGTCCTTGATCTAGAACACGAGTGCAGATTCCATTTTCACGATGGTTTTGTCTCTCACTGTGGACACAGCCTTTGGGGTGTCATAGTATGTCATACTTACACTTTTTCTTATTTCATTTTCTTTTTTCTTTATGTATCTCACTGTGCTCTCCTTCACTTTGAAATGGCGGCCGACTGCAGCGTAACATTTTCCCTCCTTCAACATATCAAGAAGTTTCACCTTCTCGTCAAGCTTCATTATGGTCTTCTTTTAGCTTCTTGGCCAGAAGCCTTAGAAGGAGCAAGACGTTTTTACACATGCAACTTACCCGGCAGATATATACTTAGCTTATGTCTCTGACGTCCGACAGAATTCAAAACTCGCGGCACACGCTACAGGTAGGTCAGGTGATCACCCCCTACCGCCGCTGGGTGGCGGTAATAGGAATCATTCCCGTTTTCTGACAGAATTTTTCTGTCGCCGGTGCTGACAACAACTTTGTTGGTAGCTCCTGCTTAGAATTTCTTGCTTGCTTCGCCGAGGATTATTTGGGAAGTATTTGATCTTTGGTTGTTGGCATACGCTGTGTGTTGGATTTAGTTGATTAATATGTCCGATTTAGCACCTGGAACTCTGTTTAGAGTATGTGTAAATGAGGGATGCAAGGTGAGGTTGCCTAAGGCTACTTTGGACCCTCACACTGTTTGTGTAAATTGTAGGGGGAGGGATTGTTCGGTTAAGGATACATGTGATGTATGTGAGAACTTAACTGAATTACAATGGAAAGAACTAACTTCGTATGTTAGAAAGTTAGAAAAGGATAGGATTAGAAAAGCTTCAGCTAGAAGTTCAAGTAGATCCTGTTCTGCGGAACAGGATAGTATTTCTAACCCTGCAGTAGCTTCGCCATCTTCCTTTTTGGTTTCAGCTCCTTCCCCCCGCAGCGAACCCGCAAATGTGTCTGCCGAGAGAGCCGCTGTGGAAGCTTCAATCCGCAATTTGCAACAGCAATTGCGAGATATAAACCAAGGTAAGGGTGAAGTGTCTAGTGATAAGTGCAGTGTCCGCATCGCTCCTAGGCCTAGACCTCTTTCAGACTCCCATGCCCAGGGGAGGAGGAATGTCGAAAGCCGCAAGGGGGATGTAGAGTATCCCCAACGGTCAGGCGTCCCTTCAGCAGGTCCTGTAGACTCGTCCCAGGCTGCTATAGAGAGCTATAGGAAAAGCCTCTTAAGGAAGTGTTTTTCCGACTCTGATTCGTCCTCTCCTAAACGAGGATGGAGCTCTTCTTCCAAATCGCGCCCTCTCAAGAGAGCCTGGAAACCTCCAGGAGAAGGCGCTCTTGACTCCAGCCCGGAGCCTTTTCCGGAGTATTCTCCTGCGCCTAAGAAGGCTATGAAGGATCCGGAATCCTCTCCAGAAGGGATTCGGTCCTCTACTAAGAGATTCCTGTTGGACCTCCAAGAGAATCTCTCTTCTTTAGTAGGCTCGCTTTCTACTAGTAGGCGCAAGGAGCCTTCTCGCAGGAAGGACGCCTCTCTTCCAGTCAAGAGGTCTGTTAGGAAGGAGGAGTATAATAGGCGATCTTCTCCAGTAAGAACCTATTCGCCCCCAAGAGTAGACGACTCCTTTGAAACTTCGTCGAGACAGGGAAGATGGTATTCTCCTCGTAGAAGCTCTGAGGCTAGGAGTCATAGCGCAAAGCGCCATGAAGTAGGCGCTAGATCCTCTCATTGTAGGAGTAAGGAAAAAGTCTCCTTGCGAGAAGACGATCGGTTCGTATCTGCCGAACGATCTCCTAGGAGTAGGATCTCCTCTGCAAGTGGAAGGAAAGAACGAGAGCGCTCTGCTCAGAGAGATAGAAGCGAGAAAGGCTCTCCTTCTAAGGATGATTTTTCTAGAAGGCGCCAACGTTCGATAGGACGCCTGGATGATCGAATCTCGTTAAGTTATTCGAGACCTTATGATAGGCTTTCTTCAAGGGAGTCAAGCGCCTCTCCTAGCAGGTTCCAAGATTCTAAGAGGAACCTAAACAGGGGTTCGCGCCCTACTCCTGGAAGAGTATCTAGAGCGGACGCTTACCGTTCTCCTAACAGGCGTCAAGAGCCTGAAAGGAGCCTAATCATGGATCTGCACCCTACTCCTGTAAGACGATCAAGAGTAGGCGCAAGCTCTTCGCCTCAAAGGCAGCAAGAGCCTAAAACGAGCCTTTCCAGGGATTTGCGCCCTAATCCTGGTAGATCAGGAGTAGGCTCTGACGCCTCTCCTCGTAAGATTCAGGAGCCTGAAAGGAGCCTTTTGTCAGGCGCGCGCCCTACTCCTAAGAGTCACAGAAGAGTAGGCGCAAGCGCCTCTCCTCACAGGCGCCAAGAGCCTGAAAGGATCCTGACTTTGGATTCGCGCCCTACTCATAGTAGGCGCTCGAGAATAGAAACGAGTGTTTCTCCGGATAGGCGCCAAGAGCCTAATGACGCAGGCTCTAGATCCTCCCCTAGTAGGTATCAAGAACCGAGGGAGCGGAGAAAAGCGGAGTTTTGTCCTTTACCGAGGAAACATATCTCGGGTATTCAACTGGCGGCTCCTTCTGACGAGCTCTTGAAGGATAAGAGTAGCATACCTGCCAGGACTTCTTCACCGAAGAAGTCTCCCTCTCCGAATGTAACCTTGGAGGAAGTCTCGGAGGAGGAGGAGACGAAAGAAGTAGGAGTCTCTGATTATAAGAGACTTTCTGCATTACTTCTTCAGGAGTTTGGGGACTCGCTGTGTTCGGCTGATCCTCCTTCTCCGGGATCCCTTCTATCGAGTACTAAGTTGGCAAAATCCCCCTCTTTTGTCAAGATGCGGCCAACTCTATCTATGAGAAAGGCCATCAAGAATCTGGAGAACTGGCTCCTGGTTAAGAAGGAGGCAGGTAAGACGGTGTTTTTGTGTCCTCCGTCTAGATTGACAGGTAAGCCGGGTGTCTGGTACGACACGAAGGAACCCATGGGGTTAGGCCTTCCGGCTTCCGCAAACGCGGATTTTTCTGCTCTAGTAGAATCATCTAGAAGACGCTCTCTACTTTCGGCTAAAGCGTCTTGGGGAATGTGCGAGATGGACCATTTACTCAAGGGTCTATTTCGCACACTTGAAGTCTTCAACTTCATGGATTGGGCCTTAGGAGCTCTAGCAAAAAGAGCGCAAGATCCGGAGTTTGTGACTATGGAGGTGTTATCAAGTGTCCTTTCATGCTTGGACAAGGCAGTCATGGATGGATCCACAGAAGTAGCATCTCTCTTTGGAGCAGGAGTGCTCAAAAAGAGATCAGTTTATAGCTCGTTTCTCTCCAAGTCTGTTTCGCCCTTACAGAGAGCCTCTTTGCTTTTTTCCCCACTCTCGGAATACCTTTTTCCTCAGGAGACAGTGAGGGACATTTCCAGATCACTGTCGGAGAAAGCTACGCAGGATCTTCTTGCTCAGTCCGCCAAGAGGCTTAAACCTGCTGTGCCGATGGCTAAGAGAGAGGGAACTGCGAATAAAGTGTCTTTCCAACAGCCCTTTCGAGGAAGAACAACCTCAAGACCCGCAACTAAGAATAGAAGGCCGTTCAAGAGAGGACGATCTTCTCGAAGACCATTCTCGAATCCGCGAGTAGGACAGGAGTCCTCCAGACTCCAGTAGGAGCCAGACTTTTGAGGTTCGCGAAAGTCTGGGCTCAGAGAGGGGCAGACAACTGGTCCCTCTCGATCCTCGAGAGAGGATACCTGATCCCCTTCAGGGAAAAACCGCCCTTAACCTCCACTCCAAGGGAGTTAGCGGCAAGATACAGAGATCCTTTAAAAAACCAAGCACTATTACATCTGGTGCAACAGATGCTAGAAAAGAAGGCTATAGAAAAGGTATTAGACATTCATTCACCAGGATTTTACAATCGCCTCTTTCTGGTACCAAAAGCCTCGGGGGAGTGGAGACCAGTGCTGGACGTAAGCGCTCTGAATCACTTTGTGATCAAAACAACGTTCACGATGGAGACGACGTCGTCAGTTCTTTCAGCACTAAGACAAGGGGATTGGATGGTGTCATTGGATCTGCAAGATGCCTACTTTCATGTACCCATCCATCCCTCTTCCAGAAGGTATCTAAGATTTATGATACAGGGCCAAGTATTTCAGTTTCGCGCCCTTTGTTTCGGTCTTTCCACAGCCCCCAAGTTTTCACGGGATTGATGAAAAATGTAGCACATTGGCTACATTAAAAGGAATAAGGATATCGCTGTATCTCGACGATTGGTTAATTCGCTCGCAATCCAGGGATCAGTGTCTGGAGGACCTAAGGTCAACGTTGGACTTGACTCAGTCTCTGGGACTGTTAGTGAACCTCGGGAAATCCCAGATGGATCCCCAGCAAAGCATTGTCTGTCTGGGGATTCTGATGGATTCTCGGGGTTTTCAAGTGTTTCCGTCCATAGAAAGACAGGAACGGTGCATTCTAAAAGTGAAGACCTTCCTAGAGAAAGAACAATGTTCCGCGGGAATGGATGAGTCTTCTGGGGACCCTCTCCTCGTTGGAACAGTTCGTTTCTCTTAGGGAGGCTTCACATAAGACCTCTTCAATTCTTCTTGAAGGAGAATTGGGACCAGAAGAATCAGGATCTGTGGGAATCTCCTCTGTCCAGTCCAGAGATAAAGAAAAGCCTCAGCTGGTGGTTAGAACCAGGCAGACTGAACGAGGGACTATCGCTGCAGTTACCGAACCCCTCCCTAGTGTTGTTTACAGACGCATCGGAGACGGGATGGGGGGCGACGCTGGGCCCGAGAGAAGTGTTAGGCACCTGGAGTGGGGAACAGGTGTCCTGGCACATCAACGAGAAAGAGTTAGTGGCAGTGCATCTAGCTCTCAGGCAGTGGGAAGCCCAAGTCGCGAACTCAGTGTTGCAGGTAAATTCCGACAACACGACAGCTCTAGCCTACATAAGAAAACAGGGGGGGACTCACTCCCTCTCACTGTACAAGAAGGCGAAGAGCTTCTTCTATGGTCAAAGGAGCGGAACATCACACTCTTGACGAGGTTTATACAAGGCGAGAAAAACGTCAGAGCAGACTTGTTGAGCAGGAGAGATCAAGTCATTTCCACGGAGTGGACTCTACACTCAGAGGTCTGCAATCAAATTTGGAGCCAAGGGGGAAGGTCAAACATAGACCTGTTTGCAACTCATTGGAATGCCAGGCTGGAGAACTACTGCTCTCCGATTTCAGATCCAAGAGCAGTAGCGATAGACGGCCTCCTCCTAAATTGGGAAGGAATAGACGGCTACGCTTTTCCTCCTTTCAAGATCATAGGAAACGTCATAAGGAAGTTTGTTCTGACGAAAGGAGCGAAATTGACCCTAATCGCCCCATTTTGGCCAGCTCAAGAGTGGTTCACAGAGGTACTGGAATGGATGATAGATTTTCCAAGGTACCTTCCTTTACGGAACGATCTTCTCAGACAGCCCCACTTCGACAGATACCACAAAAACCTCCCCGCGCTCGGTCTGACTGCCTTCAGACTGTCGAAGGACTCGTCAGAGCGAAGGGGTTTTCACGCGCTGCTGCAAAGGCAATTGCAAGGGCCAGGAGACCGTCAACTATACGCGTGTACCAGTCGAAGTGGGAAGTGTTCCGAAGGTGGGCCAGGAATCAGAATGTATCCTCTTCCAGTACCTCTGTGACGGAAATAACAGATTTCCTATTATATTTGAGACTAAAATGTAACCTTGCAGTCTCGACTATAAAAGGTTATAAAAGTATGCTTTCTTTGGTGTTTAGACATACAGGACTAAACATCACGGATGACAAAGATTTACACGATTTGATTAAATCATTTGAGACTTCGAAGTCCAAGACAGCCAGACCACCCAGCTGGAACCTGGATGTGGTACTAAGGTTTCTCATGTCAGAGAAATTTGAACCTCCCAATAACTCATCGTTCAGAGACTTGACTAGAAAATCGATTTTCCTATTTGCATTAGCATCAGCTAAAAGGATTAGTGAACTCCAGGCTTTAGAAGGCACAGTGGGCTTCAGGAAGGATTCTGCAGTGTGTTCATTTAACCCCCTATTTTTAGCAAAAAATGAGAATCCTTCTAAGCCTTGGCCAAGGACGTTTGAAGTTAAAGGATTGACTTCCTTGATAGGGAGAGAAATAGAGAGAACCTTGTGTCCGGTAAGGATCCTCAAGTTCTATCTAGAGAGGAAAAAACAAATGGGAGGAAACTCAGAGAGCCTTTGGTGCTCGGTAAGAGATCCGAGAAGAATGATGTCAAAGAATGCACAGGCATTCTTTATCAGAGAGATTATTAAAGAAGCACATATTGCCTGTGAAGAGGAATATCTCGGGCAGCTGAGAGTTAAAGCACATGAGGTCAGAGCCGTAGCAACCTCATTAGCTTTCCAAAAGAATATGTCGATAAACGACTTAATTGGATCCACATATTGGAGATGCAATTCTGTGTTTGCGTCTAACTATTTAAGAGATGTACGTGTGACTTATGATAAGTGCTTCTCTCTCGGACCTTACGTGTCTGCGGATTCGGTGCTGGGACAGGGGGCTGAAACCAATCTAGCTTAGTTAGGAATTTTAATCTTGTGGTGTTGTTTTTATGGTCGATTGAAAGTGGTCAGGGAAAAGTACCACTTTCAATTCGTAGTGTATAACAAAGTAGTGTGGTCAGGTGGTCGAGATTGGTTGTTTTCATGCTCCTTGTAATGTTTTGGACCTAGGCTCTGTCTTGTAAGAGGGTTAGTCCCCGTTGATACGACAAAGGTGAAGGCTCTACCATGTAAGTGGGATAGGCCCCATTGGTACGATCCAAATAAGGCTCTGTCGAGTAAGCGGGCTAGCCCCCATTGACATGATCCAGAAGAGTTCTCAGTGACAGGTCTCATCCTCACTGGAACTCTTGAGGCAAGCAGACTCATAGACAGTACTCATGAAGTCTTCTGCCCAATAAGGTAGGAATCAAGGTATTTAAGTTTATTTATAGTACCTACAACGAAAGTTGTTTTCCCTGTTTTTTGAATTGCTATTCATATTGAGTAACTATCTCTTACCCTCCTCCAAGGGTGCCAATCAGCTAAGTATATATCTGCCGGGTAAGTTGCATGTGTAAAAATGAAATTGTTAAGATACAATAAAGTTTTACACATACTTACCTGGCAGATATATACGTTCAATGGCCCACCCATCCTCCCCTCAGGAGATAGGGGGAAGAAAAATTCTGTCAGAAAACGGAAATGATTCCTATTACCGCCACCCAGCGGCGGTAGGGGGTGATCACCTGACCTACCTTAGCGTGTGCCGCGAGTTTTGAATTCTGTCGGACGTCAGAGACATAAGCTAAGTATATATCTGCCAGGTAAGTATGTGTAAAACTTTATTGTATCTTAACAATTTCATTTTTTAGGGGCCATTTTCGGCACGACGCATACAGATATTTGCTGATGTCTACACAAGAGCTTAGCGTTTACATTCACGTATACCTGTAAGTTTCTGCACAGTGAGGCTGCTTGGGTACTAGATGTGCGATACCCACAATTCCATCTCCGCGAAATGGGGCCAGGGTTCAACCAATCAACACCAAGTGTACAGCCAATGAGCGACAAGGAAAATGAATGCTGCTCCTGGATTGGCTGCTGTGCAGACAGTCTATAGCGTTTTAGATATCATTTCGTTTGGGTACTGCTCTAAGAAGGCGTCATAGCATCATAAGATTTGTTTATCTGCTGAAAGTTGGCTTGTGTAGAGCATCTTTTAAGAAAACCCGACTTTGTTACTGACATTTTGCTGTGTTTGCATGAAAGTATTACAGAACTGTAATATTTGAAAATTAATAAAGCTTTTTTCATCATAAAAATGTATTTTGTCATGAAAATATACTTATTATGTACGTATGAAAAATACACGTACATGTACTGTGTGCCTCAGAAAAATACATACCCTGCTACATATAGGTACGTACTTTAGATATGGTCTGCATACTTTTAGTATCATCCTAAAACACTTTTATGTACATACATATCTTATTTAGAAATCATCTTAAAACATTTCATAAAATGTACAGCCTGCACAATGCGTACCCAATTGACCCAATACATATGTATGTAAGTTCAATGGCAGTGTTGCTAAACTAACACGTTTCACGCTAGATCTGGAGTTTTCAGATTTAATCTAGCTCCATTGTTTACCAATTTGTGCGGTCACGCAATCCTAGAAATTTTTATGATTATCTAGCATGAAATTTGGCGTGTTATCAAAAGTAATGGAAAAATTATTAATAATATATTAACACAGTGGTGCTTAAAAATCTGTCCTGACGCCAATTTTACAAAAACAACAACTGTCACGTGTGTGACACACCTTTGAATGTCTTTGAGACAAACCCTGAGGCTCTAATTATAAGATTATAGGGGTTGTTTTTCATTTCCAGGTACTTAAATCTCCTTCCTACATCCGCCCTGCTCTCTCTCTCTCTCTCTCTCTCTCTCTCTCTCTCTCTCTCTCTCTCTCTCTCTCTCTCTCTCTCTCTCTCTCCAAGCGAGAGTTTTTTTTATGGGATAACATAGGCTCTCCAATTGCCTTTTCATCTGGAAAATATTTATTTTGTATACAATTGCCTTTTCTCGGCTGTGAAGTTGTCTATCCATGGCTGTGAGATGACCAGGAATGACATGTAAGTTGGAGTCAAAGTCACTCTACACTTCAGTCAGGCCAAAACTTTGTTGCCATATCGTATTCAAGCAATATTCTGTTATTGTTTCCTATCTATTATTTTGTCAGAGAGAGAGAGATGGCTGTATACGATTGTTTACTTTCTCAATCGCCAAACTCACTCTGTTATGCTTTATTTCATATTACCATGCTCACCAATTTATACCTACGATATTAAGAAATCAAGATATTTGTAGAAAGGAGAAATGCCTCTAGACATATGCTGAACCGAAAGTGGTCCCTGGAGAGAATCTAAGCAGCTTATCTGTGGATAGATTTTTTTTTTTATTCAATTCACTACATTAAGATTTATAAGATATGTGTAATAAACAGAATAACCATATCATTATGAAATGTCCATGTATGAATAAACACATGAAGAGAGAGAGAGAGAGAGAGAGAGAGAGAGAGAGAGAGAGAGAGAGAGAGAGAGCGAGCATCTTTCATTAAGGGATTTTGACGAAGGAAAAATCTATTTCTGGGCAATGACCTGTGTCGCTCCGTGAAAGGTTCCTTTGATACAATTTCTAAGGTATAGATATTGCTATTCATACCAGAGAAAAAGAGAAACAATATAGTGCCAAGATAAATGGCTTGCTCACCTTGTAATAAAAGGTGTCGGTATAGATAAAGAGAGAGTGGATACCACTACCAGAGGTCCCTTGCCATTTAGCTTCTTCCTTCGACAAAACCCTCAACTACGGAGGAGCCGAACCAGAGCCCCCGCTACCCTCTACTACTAAGTGAGCGCCTCCGACGCCTGTGACGGCATTCCTTTGATAGCAATTGTAGTGACCACACGCTTCTTTGTTTTTGTGCTGTGCTATTGCTATTTCGGAATTTATCTTTGCATTCATGATGGCCCAAGCTTCTGCATCTAAGTTAAGTACTGCTTTAAGGTTTTAGATCTCATTTTATGAAGATCTCCCTTGTTTATGTGTAATTGAAGAGGAAATGAGGTAGCGGGAGCATCATCGTTCCCGCGCCGCCTTCTCTCCCCGACCGCATGGCGGCCCTGGTACTCTTTTGGTCTTCCATACCATCAGATTTACCCTTTAGCAGTATTTCTATGATACCTTTGTCAGTTTGATATTGATTTCATGCAGCTAGCTTGATTTATTATTTAGCTTAGTCTTTCACGAGGACTCAGTACTCCGACTGCATGTTTCGGTTCATAGCCTAGCCTAGCCAGATTCCGTCTCTCGTTAGGAGTATTCTCACGTTAGGACTGTGTTCTTTCGTATTCGTCCGTGCTCCTAGTCTTCTGCTCCCGATCAGGGTACAGCATACCGACTAGCAGCGTGGGGGTAAGCTAGCATACCCAGATCGTCAGATTTGCGATTAGCCTATCCCTTCGGACATGCTTTCTCTCGTTCTCTCATTTAATTTTGCTTTCCCCTGAGTTAGTCTAGCTTTATAATTGCCGTTATTGTGTATCATTTAATTTCTATGGTTATTTTATCGTGTTGCTATGTTCGACTTGGTTGGCCTATGGGCCACTGTGATCGCCTGGCCTTTCTCACCGCGTGTCTGTTCACCCGGCCGTGAGGGCTCCTGGTCGATCGCGTACGAGCCACCCTGTTGCTGGCCTCCTCCCTCCCCCTTGCCTCTCCCCCCTCCGTACCATGCCCACCCACCCTGGTGGTGTGATGACTCGCTCGCTACACAGCTAGCTACCCGAGTCTGCATGAGAGGGGGAGGGCTCGCGTAGGTGGTGGGGGAGCAACCTCCCAGCGCTCAGGCCTGCCGTACTCAGTCGCTTTGCTCGGGGCCTGGGGCCATCCCCCTCCCTCCTACCGTACCTCAGTCAGCCTTCGGGCAGGGGAGGTGGGATCCCCCTGCCCTCTTAACTCTCTCTTATCCTCTCCACTTCGGCGGTCTCAGCTCCGGCCACCACCGGACAGATTCATGAGTTAGGGTAGTCATATGGGCCTCGGCCCTACTCCGGGGGCCTCTTACGGTTCTTCCGTATCCTACATAGCACACACATACTTTTATTGTACGTATAAGGTCCGGAGTTTTACTCCATGGGTTCTGGCTTACGATTATGCGTTGTCCCTGTTTTCACGTCACGAGGGTACGAGTAGGCCTTCAAATGGATGATAGCCCAACTCCGGCCCCCAGTGGAGTTAACCCTCTTTCCCCCTCACATATACGTGTTACCTCGGGAGAAAGTATAACAGTGGGCCAGTTACCCTTCCATGACCTCCTTTTAAGAGCAATGGCTGATATATCATGTGCCTAAAGGGGTAAAAAAAAAAAAAACTATATGGAATATTAAGAAATTGCTAGTTTAAAAAATCTAGCGCTTTTTAGGTGAAAATCTAGCACCACTTCATTCTTCCATTTGGCAACCCTGTTCAATGGTCTCTCGTGTGTGCGTTTTTTGCCTGTGCGGTATACACTGCTACGGACTACGATTTATTCTTTAAAATGGCCTCTAAACGTTCTGCTTCTCCTAGAGCTTCTGGCAAAGAGCCTAAGCATCAGAGGCCCTTACAGTTAATGAGTACTGAGGAGAAAATAGATGTGATAGTCATGTTAAGAGAGCGCAGAAGTCATGGAGAAGTAGCAGCCCATTACTGCATGACTGAAAGTGCAGTCGCCTGCATTGAGACTGAATATGAGCAAGGCAAAAAATACTTGTGGAGGCCATTCTTGGACAAGAACTCTCCTCCCTCTCTAGTAATATTATCCTGTCAACAGACCAGGCCTTTGAGAAATTTTGTGGTCTCTACAATTTGATCAGGGAGGTACAGACAACAGTCAAGGCATGGGATAGAAATAAAGAAAGGGCCACAACTTTCATCAATACTATAAATGAAATAGTGAAGCCCTGTCTTGACTTGTTTGTACAATTACGTACCTCAAGATGGTGGTGCTTCCTGAAATCCCAGATGAAACGCCTCCTGAAGAAGGTGACAAGGCACCCTCAAAGGATCTGTAACTCCTCTACTTTGCTGTGCAGTCTATCTTAAGCCTTAAACGCCCAAGGGGTATAATAAAAATCGTCTCCCGTATGCCTAGGGGGTCTCGGAGTGAGCGCTGAAGCGGAAAAAATATTTTTTTTCAAAAAATCACAGCGTGCTTAGTTTTCAAGCTAAAGAGTTAATTTTTGGCTCCTTTTTTTTTGTCATTGCCTGAAGTTTAGTATGCAACCATCAGAAATGAAAAAAAATATCATTATCATATATAAGTAATGCAATATATGATAGCGCGAAAACAAAATTTCATATATAATTGTATTCAAATCATGCTGTGAGCAAAACGGTTAAAGCTAACAAGTTAATTTTTTTTCGTTGTATTGTACACTACATTGCAATCATTTTGGTATATAAAACATTGTAAAACAATCGAAGCAAC
Source organism: Macrobrachium nipponense (assembly GCF_015104395.2). Taxonomy (NCBI): domain Eukaryota; kingdom Metazoa; phylum Arthropoda; class Malacostraca; order Decapoda; family Palaemonidae; genus Macrobrachium; species Macrobrachium nipponense. The sequence goes on from NC_087207.1 coordinate 49,463,454, forward strand.
ACAGAGAAAATATTATCACAAAATGATGCATGAATTCGTAACGCACGGACGTAAAAAAATGTTTTTTTCAGAAATTCACCATAAATCTAAATATTGTTCTAGAGACTTCCAATTTGTTTCAAAATAAAGATAATTGATTGAATATTACTATACTGTAAGAGTTTTAGCTTATAATTGCAGTTTTCGACCATTTCAAATGAGTTAACGTTGACCGAATGTCAAATTTTTTAAATATTTTTTCTTATATGCAAATATTTCAAAAATGAGAAAAGCTACAACCTTCGATTATTTATTGTTGTATTCTACATGAAATTGCGCACATTTTCATATATAAAACTTTACGTAATGGCTAATTTAAAATGGTGCAAACATTACGACAATCGCACGTATGATTTTTTCGGAAGTTACCGCGCGGACGTAAGGAAATTTTTTTTTTTTTTCATAAATTCACCATAAATCAAAATATTTTGCTAGAGACTTCCAATTTGTTGCAAAATGAAGGTAAATGATTGAATATTACTAGAATATAAGAGTTTTAGCTTACAATTGCATTTTTCAACCATTTCGGTAGAGTCAAAGTTGACCGAAGGTTGAAATTTTGGCATTTATCGTTATTTATATGAAAATATTTCAAAACTGATAAAAGCTACAACCATGTGTTGTTTTTAGTTGTATTTTGCTTGAAATTGCACACATTTCCATATATAAAACTTTATGTAACAGCTAATTTAAAATGGTGCAAACATTATGACAATCGCACACAAAAATTTATGATTTTTTCGGAAGAGTTACCTCACGGACGTAAGGAAAAAGTTTTATTCATAAATTCACCATAAATCGAAATATTGTGCTAGAGACTTCCAATTTGTTGCAAAATGAAGGTAAATGATTGAATATTACTAAAATATAAGAGTTTTAGCTTGCAATTGCGTTTTTCGACCATTTCGGTAGAGTCAAATTTGACCGAAGGTTGAAATAATGGCACTTATCATTATTTATATGAAAATATTTCAAAACTGATAAAAGCTACAATCATGAGTATTTTATTGTTGTATTCTACATAAAAATGCGCACATTTTCATATATAATACTCCATGTAACGGCTAATTTAAAATGGTTCAAAAATTATGTCAATGTGACGAAATAATTTCCGAGATGTGTCACTGATACTTTTTAGTGCGATAAGAAAGAAATTCGCGCTTGCGCGCCTGCGTAACGATTGTAAACAAAGCAACACCTTGATCCGTGAACTTCCAGCATCCCCCAAGGCGTGTGATTCAAAAGTTTTTGGCTGGTAGGCCTATAAGTATTTTTACGCAAATTTTTAAAAATACTTTTCTATGTTGACGTAATTTACGTCCGGTCGGCACCCAAAAGACAATTTATCTCGACGTAAAATACGTCCAATAGGCATTTAAGGGTTAATCGTCATTCATCAGGCTGCATGGCTATATCATCATCATCTATAATCAACATTAATGACAAGTAAGTGCCGTATGATTTCATATTATTATGTACACATATTATACAGTAAATAACATGAAAAACAGAATATCCCTGTACAAAAAAATTTGCATCTGCGATAGCGGGAGGGACCGTGAATAATTATAGATATGTTCCACAGAGAACCCTGCGAATGGGCGAGTCCTCCAATGATATTCATTGGAGAACTCGCCCATTTCTAGATAGGTTCCAAAGAAAAATCCGCCAATGTGTGAGTCCGCGAATACGGTGGGGGGGGGGGGGGGCACTGTACTTACCAATTAATTACATAGTGGGAGCCCACCCACCTCCCTGCTATGGACAGAGAGCACAAACAAGTTGTTCTGTTCAGCTACGTTGTAACTATTCTTCCCTGAAAGTGGGTGGGGCGATCGACATACAGCCAAAACAAAAGAATGCTACTGCTATTAAAATATTTAAAATTTTTAGCTGTTGTAATGTTAGAAACTTATAGCTATGTAATTACTTGGCAAGTATATACAAAATTTTTTTTTTATTATAAAATGTCATGTTATTCTTATAAGCTTTTACTAGATTTGCCCGTTACTATACAAATTACTTTACTATATAAATGTCATGTTATTCTTATAAGCTTTTACTAGATTTGCCCGTTACTATACAAATTACTTTACTATATAAATGTCATGTTATTCTTATAAGCTTTTACTAGATTTGCCCCTGTTACTATACAAATTACTTTTCAAAATTTTGTGTCAGCACTGTACTTTTATTACCTTTACTTTCAACTACTAGGAACAAAGGTGGCAGCTTACAATCGCATACGCTTTCTGACAGACGCTCTAGGGGATTTAGATAGCTATTTCAGGAAACAAGGATCACAGCTTCATGTCTTTAAAGGTGATCCAGTAGAGATATTTCGAATGCTTCACAAGAACTGTGGAATGTCACGATTAACATTTGAACAGGTAAGGCTCAGAAATTTTGAATCAATCACTTGGGATGATTCTTACCTATTGTTAAAGTTAGGTGAAATCATAATTTAAAAACAAAAGAATAACACTAGGTTGACCCAGATGTACTGCTATATCACCTTTTGTTCCTATACAAAGACAAACTTTCATTCTTGACATAGGATTTAGCTTGCAAATGCGAGCTGGAATGGCCATTCAGCCTTCAATGATGTTAATTATCAACAGGTGGAGGAAGCCCATACCACCTGTCTGTATGCATTTTACTTAGCTTCTGACTGGTGTTGTGTATATTAGATGTCTCTGCAGACTCTCTGCCTGACTTGCCATTTGCTTTTGTGCATGTTTTCTTGTTCTTTGCTGATATTATTGTGTGAGTGTTGAGTTCTGTTTGAAATAGGAAGTCTCAAACCTGTCAATCAATAAAGCTATCCAACTCAGAGAGGAAGTCTCAGGTTTTCAGGCACTTGCCATTGAGGTAACCCACATACCCTCTGTGCCTCCTGCAAGAGGCATGAGTGTAACCTATTAAGCCATTGTTCAGAGTGCCAGGTCTGGCTGTCTGAACAGTAGGTGAAGTATGCTAGGAAGAAGACGATAGAGAAAAAGGCCTCTCCAGTGTCATCGGATGATGATACTCCGCTGGTGACTTTTTCCACTTGCCAAACTTCCACATGCTATTGTTACTCCCAAGGGAGTAGTTTGCCCCTTGCTGATTCCTACTGAATGTTCAGTAAAGAGCCACAGTTTTTCTTGTGGATGTGGGGGTTGGGGCAGTGATGCTGATTTCTCACTTGGAGCCTCCTTTTGTTCTGAGGGAGAGCAGTCCTCTGGAGGATGCTCTTGCTTGGAGAGCAGGGAAGAGCTCTCGCTTAACCAGACTTTTGTTTCAGTGTAGTGAGGATGATAGGCTCAGAGTTGTGACTCGACTCCCTTGGCATCTTGGGTGAGCCTAGCCGGTCATACCTTATTGATGATCTGAAGGGTTATCCTGTAACTGCTTCCACTGTGACCATGACGATTTTGACAATGATGTTTCTACTGGCTCTTAAAATACCCCTACCTCCATGGTTTCTCCTCACATCTTGTTGGTAACATGTCCTCAAGTGTTGCCTTCGACAGCAAGTAGTAGTCAAGGAAAAGGAGAAGGAAGTTGTCATCATTAATGACTCTGACTTTGATGTTGAATATTGTCACCTCTTCCTTTTCTTCCAAAATTATTTAGTGGAGAAAGAGGAAGTCCTCTGCATCTCTCCATAGGAAGTGTTCTTGAGCTTCCAGCAGTCAGTCCTCCTCAGGGTTCTCCAGACCCCAGAGTACCTATACTGGCACCGATAGTACCCCTACCTGGCAAGCAAGCAAGGATTCCCGATCTACAAACCCAGCCCCATCTGCACTTCCATTCAAAGTCCGTCAAGAAGCACTCCATCACCAAGTCTCAATCGAAGAAGTGAACAGAGTCCTTTTTGCCCCACTTGGAGCCAGGCTTTCCCAGTTCTGGGAGAAGTTGGCTCGCAGAGGAGCAGAGCCATGGATTGTCAGGGTATTAAAGGATGGCTACTCATTCCTTTCTCGGAGACCCCTCCTTTTAAGTCTCCTTGCCCATCACATTGACGGCACATTTAAAAGAATCAGAAAGACACTTGGCCCTTTCTAAGGAAGTATCAACCCTCCTCAAGAAGGCCATAGAAGTAGTAAGAGGTCCATTCTCAGGGATTTTACAATTGACTGTTTGTAGTTCCCAAAACATCAGGGGGCTGGAAACTGGTAAGCACTCTTAATCGCTTCTTAGTAAAGACCAAGTTCAGAATGGAAATGAACCAGTCAGTCATGTCATCCATTCATCCGGGCAATTGGTTGATCACCCTAGACATGCAGGATGCCTATCTGCACATCCCAGTTCATCCAATGTCCAGGAAATTCTTAAGGTTTATCTTCCAAGGGAAGGTCTTCCAGTTTTGGTCCCTCTGTTTCAGTCTTTCCATGACCCCTCAAGTATTCTCTTGAGTTCTCTCTCCTCGCGCAAAATGGCTTCACCTGGTAGGCATCAATATAAGTCTTTATTTAGATGACTGGCTTCTCTGTTTGCCATTGAAGGAACAGTGCACGAAGGAGCTTCAGACAACGCTTCGTCTCCCCAAAGAATTAGGAATCCTGCTAAATCTCTAGAAGTCCTAGTTGCTACTGTCTCAGGAGATTATTTTATTTGGGGATGATTCTCAGCTCTCAGATTTCTCTGACATTTCCGTCCCGAAAGAGAATCACAAACTGCACGCAGTCAATCTCCAAGTTCCTCTCTCTCCAGTTGTGCTCAGCTCTACAGTGGATGAATCTGCTAGGAATGCTTTCATCTATTGAGACCTTCGTTTTATTGGGCAGGTTACACAAGAAATCTACAATTCTTCCTCAAGGCCAACTGGGACAGGGAAACTCAACCGGACTCGACGATTTTTCCTGTCACACAGGAGATAAAATTGGATATCATATTGTGGCTACCAGAAAAGGGATTTTGACGAAGAAAAAATCTATTTCTGGGCAAGGGCCCGTGTCGCCCAGTGAAATATCCTTTTTATACATTCAACTTCCCTGTCAGATATATACTTAGCTATAGACTCCGTCGTCCTCGACAGAAATTCGAATTTCGCAGCACACTTTACAGGTAGGTCAGGTGATCTACCGCCCTGCCGCTGGGTGGCAGGAATAGGAACCATTCCCATTTTCTAATTCAGATTTTCTCTGTTGCCGGACCATCAACATTGTTGTTGGTTCCTCCTGATTTGATTTTCGTGTTTCATCGCTATTGATCTTCTAGACTGGTTTAATTTGCGACGTATTGGATCTTTGGTTGGGCATACGCTTTTGTGGACTGTTAATTGGATTTGGATTTTTCTCAGAATGTCGGACTCTAGCGTTTCAGTTAGAAGACTGTGTGTGAATGAGGGTTGTATGGTAAGGCTACCGAAAGCTTCGGTAGACCCTCACACGGTTTGTAAGGGGTGCAGGCAGAATGAATGCTCTGTAACTAACACCTGTAATGAATGTGTAGATTTGGATGAGCAAGAATGAAAGACTCTAAATTCCTATTTAAGGGAATTAGATATGGATGAGGCTAGAAAGGCTTCCTCCAGAAGCGTAAGTAGGTCTCCTTCTAACGAGTCAATTAGTGTACCACCTAATCTTCAAATTATAATTGCTTCCTCTTGTACTACAAAGACTGCAAATCCTTCATCGGAGATTGCAGATCTAAAAGCTGCCCTCAAAAGGGTGGAGCTTCAAATGCAAGCTCTGCAAGGTAAGCACAGTGAAAGTGACGTAAGTGTTCCTAGTGTAGTGGAGGGTGCGTCTGATCGGCTCTATCTCGCTCCCAGGCCTAAACCTCTTCCAAGCTCCCAGGCCCAGAGGAGAAGGAATGTCGACAGCCTTACGGAGGTGATGGAGAATCCCCACCGATCAGGCGTCCCCTCGGCAGATTCTGCTGCGTCCCGGACTGCCAAGAATAGCTATAGGAAAAGCATCCTAAAAAAGTGCTCTTCGTCATCAGATTCTTCTCCTCAAAGAAAGGGCTGGAGTTCGGACGAACTTTCTCGCCCGTTGAAAAGGAGTTGGAAGGCACCGACTTTGGATTCGAGCCCAGAATGTTTTCCTGAAGAATCTCTATGCGAGAGGAAGAGATCTAAGAGTGCCATTGTTGCACCAGCTCTCGACTCGGAGTCTCCTACATCCTCTAGACCTTCCCCGCTCTCGGATAAGGAAGAAGAGGATACAGCTACCAAGATTCTCTTAAAAATGCAAGAGCAGCTCCTCATTAGTAGGAGTTCTAAAAAAGGATACTCCTAGAAGAAAAGACACTTTCCTTCCTGTAAAGAAATCGACTGGAAGGACAGACGTATCTGGCTCCAAGCTCTGCTACTCTACTCCTCGAACAGGAAGCAGGCGAAAAGCGCCAGAAGCGCCAGCCTGGCGCAATTCGCCAAAAGCGCTAGAAACGCCAGAAGCGCCAGCAGTGCCAGGCTGGCCGCCAGGCGCCACAATCGGCATCCAAGCGGCAGACACTAGGATCTTCCTTCGTTGAGAGAGAGATTAACCAAGAGGCTTCTTTTAGCTTTGCACATGATCAGCCTTCTCCTGACAGGGACTCTAGATGTCGCACAGGCGGCCGTAGCCCCTGTTGGGATGGAGCTTTTTCTGTTAAGAGTGTATTGCAAGGACATCCCTCTACTGACAAGAGAGAGAGAGATGTCGCACAGGCGGCTCTGTCTCTTGTCAGAAGGGAGATCATGATAGAGTTTTTTCGCAGGATCAGCCTCGCCCTAGCAAGGACGCAAGATGTCGCACAGGCGACCGTCGCCCTTGCAAAGGTGGCTTAGATACTGCGAGAGACACTTCATCCCATCAGGACCGAACATGAATTAGAAGATATTTCGGACTCAGAAGCTCATACGGGGGCGGGCCTCTCAGATTATAAGACTTTGGCAGCCCTTTTACTGCAAGAGTTCGGAGACTCTCTTGAGTCCTGCCGCACCTCCTTTTCCTCGATCTTTATTTACGCGTACTAAGATCTTGAAGCCATCCTCCTTCTTGAAGATGAGACCGACCATTTCCATGAAAAAAGCTCTGCGATTTGTTGGAAACTGGCTTAAATCTAAGGAGGAGTCTGGAAAAACTGTCTTTGCCTGCCCTCCTTCCAAACTATCGGGAAGGAGAGGTATTTGGTATGAGACAGGAGAATCTATGGGTCTTGCTCTCCCTGCTTCGGCCGAAGCGGACTTCTCGACTCTGGTTGACTCGTCGAGGAGACAGGCATTGACATCCGCTAAGACCACATGGGGAACATCAGAAATGGACCATCTCCTCAAGGGATTGTTCCTTGTCTTGGAAGGATTTAACTTTTTAGACTGGTCCCTTGGGGTTTTGGCCAAGAAAATGCAGGATACTGAATTTCTGAGCCCCTAAGTCCTTCATAGTGTCTTGTCTTGTATGGACAAAGCAGTCCTGGACGGATCTGGGGAAGTGGCCTCACTTTTCGGAACAGGAATACTCAAGAAGAGAGCTTTGTTTAGCTCCTTCCTCACAAAAGCAGTCTCGCCTATCCAGAGGTCGTCCCTGCTTTACGCGCCTCTTTCAGACCAACTGTTCCCTTCTTAGTTAGTAAGGGATATTTCCCATTCACTTACTGAGAAGGCCACACAAGATCTACTGGTCCAATCTACAAAGAAAGCGAGGATATCCGTTCCTGCTCCGAAGAGGGAGTCACGTACCCCTCAGCAGCCCTTTCGAGGGAGTTCCTCTTCTCGACCCACCTCGAAGAAGAGAGGAATGGCAAAAAGAGGTAGGTCTTCATTCAAACCTATCAAGAAAACAAAATGACGTATCAGTCCTTCAAGCACCGGTGGGAGCCAGACTTCTGAAATTTTTGGAGGAATGGACAGTGAGAGAGGCAGACAACTGGTCCCTCTCCATAGTGAGAAAAGGATATCGTATCCCCTTTCGAGACAGACCTTCCTTAACGACGACCCCGAGGGAACTGTCTGCCAAGTACAGGAACCCTGTCATAAGAGAAACTCTGTTGCATCTTGTAGACCAGATGTTAGAGAAGGAGGTCATCGAATTGGTTCTGGACCCACACTCCCAAGGCTTCTACAACCGTCTTTTTCTGGTTCCGAAATCATTAGGGGGGTGGAGACCAGTACTGAATGTGAGCGCATTGAACCGATTCGTAGAGAAGACAAGATTCTCTATGGAGACGTCCAAATCGGTTCTTGCGGCTCTGCGTCCCGGAGATTGGATGGTCTCCCTGGATCTACAGGACGCCTACTTTCATGTCCCCCTGCATCCTTCATCGAAGAAATATCTTCGCTTCATGATGCAAGGCAAGATTTTTCAATTCAGGGCCTTGTGCTTCGGCCTATCCACAGCTCCTCAAGTTTTCACGAGCCTAATGAGGAACGTGGCAAGATGGCTACATCTAAAAGGGATAAGCATATCACTCTATCTAGACGATTGGCTCATAAGAGCAAAATCAGAACATCAGTGCTTGATGGATCTGGAGACGACACTGGAACTGATACAATCACTCTGACTGCTCGTAAACCTCGAGAAATCACAAATGATCCCCAGACAGAACATGGTCTATCTGGGGATTCAGATGGATTCTTGGGGTTTTCGAGTTTTTCCATCGCAAGAGAGAATTGCTCGAGGCTTGGAAAAAGTCTCGAACTTCTTAGGGAAAGAATGAAGCTCAGCGAGGGAATGGCTCAGCCTTTTGGGTACCCTTTCCTCGTTGGAGCAGTTTGTTTCCCTATGGAGATTGAACCTCAGACCTCTGCAGTTCTACCTGAGAAGAATGTGGAATCAGAAGACAGGAGAACTGTCAGATTCGTTTCCCATTCAACAGGAGATAAAGTCTCACCTGAAGTGGTGGTTAACCCCCTTGAGAAGAAACGAAGGAGTGTCTCTCTCGATTCGGAACCCTCTCCTAGTGTTGTTTTCCGACGCCTCGGAAACAGGATGGGGAACAACATTGGGTCCAAAAGAAGTGTCGGGCTCCTGGACAAAGGAACAGGTAGCATTGCATATCAATCCGAAGGAACTTCTGGCTATCCATCTAGCCCTGAAGTACTTCGAATCGGAAGTCAGAGGAGTGGTAGTCCAAGTCAACTCGGACAATACCACGGCTCTGGCTTACATCTGAAAACAGGGAGGCACTCACTCTTTCTCACTTTACGAGATTACAAGAGCTCTATTGACCTGGACGGAGGAACGGGGCATAATACTCCGAACAAGATTTGTACAAGGAGTAAGAAATGTGAGAGCAGACAGGTTGAGCAGGAAGAACCAGGTCCTTCCAACAGAGTGGACACTCCACTCAGAAGTCTGCCAAGAACTTTGGTCCCTCTGGGGGAAGCCGCAGATAGACCTGTTTGCCACGTTCCTCTCCAGGAGGATGGACAACTTCTGCTCATTGGAAGAAGATCCCAGAGCCATAGCTGTTGATGCTCTCCTCATGGATTGGTCAGGCATAGACGCTTACGCCTTTCACAGAGGTACTGGAATGGACGGTGGACTTCCCCAGATCTCTTCCCGAAAGGACAGATCTGCTCAAACAACCCCACTTCGAGAGGTTCCACAAAAACCTTCCTGCTCTCTCCCTGACTGCCTTTCGACTATTGAAAGACTGGTCAGAGCGAGAGGCTTTTCTAGGAAAGCTGCGAGCGCAATCGCTAGAGCCCGCAGGTCCTCTACCCTGCGGGTCTATCAATCGAAGTGGGAAGTCTTCCGTAGATGGTGTAGGTCGAAGAAGCTGTCCTCATCCAGTACCTCTGTGACCGACATCGCCGACTTTCTTCTCTTCTTAAGGGAAGAATCTAAGCTGGCTGTTTCCACTATAAAAGGATATAGGAGCATGCTGTCGGCTGTATTCAGGAACAGGGGCCTGAATATAGAAGAGAAGAAGAGAATAAGGATCTTCATGATCTCATTAGGTCCTTCGAGACTACCAAATTGAGATCTTCTCTCCCGCCGAGTTGGAACCTGGATGTAGTCCTCAAGTTCTTGACTTCAGACAGGTTCGAACCCCCAGATAAAAGCTCATTTAGAGATCTTACGAGAAAGTGCATATTCCTATTGGCCCTTGCAACTGCCAAGAGGGTCAGTGAATTGCATGCTTTGGATTCTCGGGTGGGATTTAAAGAAGATTCTGCAGTGATTTCTTTTCAACATCTATTCCTGGCGAAGAACGAGAACCCTTCTAAACCTTGGCCTAGAAGTTTCGAAGTCAAGGGACTCTCTCCTCTCATAGGTAGAGAGTTGGAAAGGTCTCTCTGCCCAGTCAGAGCGCTGAAGTTTTATCTTAAAAAGAAGACTCAACTTCAGGGATGTCGCCAGAGTCTCTGGTGTGCAGTAAGAAACCCCAAGAGACCTATGTCAAAGAACGCCCTGGCGTTCTTTGTCAGGAATGTAATAACAGAAGCTCACATGAAGTGCCAAGAGAACTCCTTAAAGCTGCTGCTTAGGGTTAAAGCTCATGAGGTTTGTGCAGTTGCAACTTCTCTATCTTTTAGCAAGAATTTGTCTGTGAAGGACATTTTAGCAGCGACGTATTGGAGATGTAACTCAGTCTTTGCGTCCCATTACTTAAAGGATGTAAAAGTAACATACAAAAAATTTTTTTGTCTTGGGCCTTACGTATCAGCGGATACTGTGCTGGGAAAGGGAGCCGATACTGATCCTTAGATAATAATATTTGTTTCTTTTTTTTGTTCTTTACTGATGTTTTTGTAACAAATTTGGTGTTGAGTTTTAGGGTTGTTTGAAAGGATGTTGGGGATGGCTCCTTTTAATCTTAGTACTAACCCCGGTGTTAGGGTCAGGTGATCGGGATCAGTGTCATGCTCCTTGATAATGCCATTAGGCAAGGTGTTTTGTCATGTAAGTGGATAGGACCCCGTTGACAAAGATCCTAAGGTTCTGTCAAGTAAGTGGATAAAACCCCATTGAACAGACCAACAAGAACTCTTAGCAGGAGGTCACTACCTCGCTGAGGCTCTTGAAGCGATGCAGGCTCCTAGGCAGTAGCCATGAAGTCTTTCGCTAACACAGGTAGGAACCAAGGTTTTTTATTTTTATTACCTACAACGTATGTTGTTTACCTGTCTATTCAGTAAATAGCTGTCTCTTACCCTCCGCCAAAGGTGCCAATCAGCTAAGTATATATCTGACAGGGAAGTTGAATGTATGAAAATGATATTGTTATTGTACAATAAAGTTTTATACATACTTACCTGGCAGATATATACGATTAAATGGCCCACCCAGCCTCCCGTCAGGAGACAGGTGGAAGAGAAAATCTGAATTAGAAAACGGGAATGGTTCCTATTCCTGCCACCCAGCGGCAGGGCGGTAGATCACCTGACCTACCTGTAGCGTGTGCCGCGAAATTCGAATTTCTGTCGAGGACGACGGAGTCTATAGCTAAGTATACATCAGCCAGGTAAGTATGTATAAAACTTTATTGTATCATGACAATAATATTTTAGTTCATATTTCTAAGGTAAATATTGCTAGCATTACCAGAGAAAAACTAAAATGGAATGTCAGAGTATTCTGACTCGCTCACCCTGTAAAGAGAGGGTGTCGGTATGGTTTCTGGGGCGAGTGAAACCACTACCACAGGCCTCTTGTCATTTAGATCCCTCCTTCACAAAATCCTCCTGCTAGAGAGAGCTGATACACAGCCCGCGCCAGCAGCTACTACTACCAGCGCTCCCACGCCAACACTAGCGCCTCTAGCGGCCATCCTTGAAGTTAGAAGACCAAGCTTGGGCCCAAGGGTGGGAGTAAAAGGGGGGGGGGGGGGATTTCACTGGGCGACACAGGCCCATGCCCAGAAATAGATTTTTCATTTGTCAAAATCCCTTTTCTGGGCTCAGCCCGTGTCGCTTTTTGAAATAGTACCAGAGAAATGGCCACAAGCTTGGGGAAAACTAAATAGTATAAAGTAATAAGAAAAAACCAAATATATCAGATGAGTATAATCTAGAGTAATTATTACAGAAGTTATCGTATATACACTTAAAATAACTTATAGTAACTTATGTTAGACTTATGATAAATAACAGGAGTTTATTAAAACTAAACTTATGCTAACTTACGATAACTTTAACTAGACAATGATAGATTATATACTTCTTCTTCTTCCCAGCTTTTTCCCATTTTTATATGGGGTCGCCGTTTCGGATGAGCCGTTTCCATCTATTTCTATTTTGCGCTTCTGCCTCATCAATTCCCTTCTCATGTAAGTCTCCTCTCACACAGTCCTTCCATATCTTTCTTGGTCTCCCTCTTTTTCTTCTTCCTTGCACCTCCACCCCCATAGTATGTCTCCCAGCGTGGTCCTCATCTCTCCTCAACAGGTGTCCATACCATCTCAGCCTCCCCTCCTGCACTTTCTTTGATACTTCCACCACCTTAGTTGACCCCCTTATGTAGTCATTTCTGATCCTATCCACTCTTGTTACCCCAGACATCCACCTAAGCATTCTCATTTCTGCCACATCCATCTTCTTCTGCTCTGCTTTTCTCATGCTTGCTGTTTCCGTACCATACAGCATTGCTGTTCTTACCACCGTCTTGTGAAATTTTCCTTTTAACCTAAGTGGCACTCTTTTGTCACAAAGAACTCCTGAGGCCGCTCTCCAGTTGTTCCAGCCTGCCTGTACCCGATGTTTTACTTCTTCTTCCATACTTCCTCCAGCGTTAACAAAAGATCCCAAATACTTAAACTTATCAACTCTCCTTATTTGCTCTCCACCAAGCTGAATACTTTCTCTATCATCCCCCTCAGTGGTGGTACACATATATTCTGTCTTGGATCTACTTATTCTCATTCCTCTGTCCTCCAGTACTTGTCTCCATCTTTCCAATTTCACTTCCAGATCTTCCCTGCTCTCTGCACACAGAACAATATCATTCGCATACAATATGTTCCATGGTACTGTCTCCCTTACTTCCTCTATATAACATCCTCACTATGTTAAAGATAAATGGGCTCAGAGCCGACCCCTGGTGTAATCCTACTCTCACCTCAAAACCTTCTGTCTCCCCAACACTGCTCCTCACTCTGGTAAATACATTCCGGTACATCTCTTGTATCAATCGCACATACTTCTCTGGCACCATCTTCTCCCTCAGGCTCCTCCATACCTCTTGTCTCGGGACTCGGTCATAAGCCTTTTCAAGGTCAATGAATACAATATGTAGGTCCCTTTGTCTTTCCCCGAATTTCTCCATTATTTTGCCTCAGACAAAATATACCATCTGTTGTTCCCCTTCCCTTCATAAATCCCATCTGCTCTTTACCTATTTGTACTTCTTCTCTCAGTCTAGCATCTATCATCCTTTCCAGTATCTTCAAAGTGTGGGACATCAATTTAATGCCCCTATAATTACCACACTCTTGGACATCACCTTTCCCTTTAAAAATTGGGATCAATATACTCCCACGCCACTCATTTGGTATCTTTTCCTGTTCAAGGATCTTTATCATAAGATCGTACAGTATATCCACTCCTTCATCTCCTAATGCTTTCCATGCCTCCACCGGGATCATGTCTGGTCCGGTTGCCTTCCCATTCTTCATCTTCAGTGCATTTAGTACCTCTTGCCTAGAAAACCTCATTACCATGCCAATGTTCACTTGCCCATCCTCTCTTATTAGTCTATTATTTTCTTCATTTAACAACTGTTCGAAATATTCTTCCCATCTCTTCACAATGTCTTCCTCCTTTCTAAGTACAACACCCTCTTGATCCTTTATTTGTTTGATATGTGTTATATCTTTGGTGCTCTTATTTCTAGCCTTTGATAGCTTGATCATCTTCTTTAATCCTTCCTTTGTCCCACCCCAGCTCATTATACACATCATCATACGACTTTGCTCTTAGCTTGGGCTACCACCTTTTTCACCACCTTGTTTTTCTCTCTGTACCTATTTCTGTCTTCCACTGACTGTGACTCTTCCCATCTTTTCTTTGCCTCCTTATCTTTTACTACTTTCTCAATGTCTTCATCCCACCACCAACTCTCCTTTTCTTCCCATATGATACCAGATGTCTCTCCTAGCAGCTCCTTTCCATGCCTTCTTATTACTGCTGCATTTCGTGCCCACCATTCTTGAACATCTTCAATCCCCATATCTATATCCTCCAAAACCCTCCTCTTAAACTCTCTCTTCTTATCCCCTTCCTTCTGTAATTCGTACCATTTAATTTTCCTTATCCCTTTAGCTTTGGTTTTTCTTTCCCTTTTCAACTCAAGTCCATACATAGCAGTCTGTGTTGGGGGGCTACATGGTCGCCTGGAATAACTTTGCAGTTCTTGACCTCCACCAGATTTATCCTTTTATACAAGAAATAGTCTATCTGGGAGAATCTTCCCCCACTCCTATATGTTATTAGGTGTTCCATTTTCTTCTTAAAGAATGTGTTTACTATTGCCATGTCGAATGACACAGCAAAGTCCACTACACTCTCTCCTTCTGGGTTTCTCTCCCCAATTCCATGGCCACCATGCACCCACCCAATCGCCTCATTTTCACTTCCGACATGGCCATTCAAATCTGCCCCAACTATCACCCTCTCATGCTCTTCCAGTTCTTGCATTATTCCATCCATGTCTCTCCAGAAATTTCCCTTCTCTTCTTCTGTGCAACCAACTTGTGGTGCATATACGCTTACAATATTCAGAATCTCTCCTCCATAACATATCTTCAATCTGATGATACGGTCCTTCTTTCTATGCACTTCTATTACCGAGTTCTTTAGTTCACTAGACAGTGCTATGCCAACTCCATTTCTACCTTGTTTATTTGCTCCACTATAATATAGCTTATATCCATCTCCCAACTCTTTAGCTTTATTTCCTTTCCACCGAGTTTCTTGCACACACACAACATCTACTTTCTTTTCTCTCATCAAGTCAGCCAATTCTCTACATCTCCCAGTCATGGACCCAACATTTAGCTGACATACTCTAAACCCAATGTGAGCTCGCTTCTTTAGCTGCACCCGCTCCTGATGCAGTAGCCCTCGCCTTACCACAGATAGATTATATACAAATGTGAGTAATCCTAGCATAAAAATAAGGAAAACATCACAATACAGGCGGCCCTCGGTTAGCGGCAGGGGTTCCGTTCCTGGCCACCGACGCCAAGCGATTTTCGACGCTGAGTGATTTTAAAGCCTACGGCCGCCGCACACCTTCTTTCGAAACTCTAGACCAGTCAAAGGCGCCGTAATCCCACAACGGCGCAATAAGTAAAATTATATTTATGCAGTATAGTACTATAGAATTTACTGTACAGTACATGTGGGTGTCTAGAGTATGTAAAGATATAATACAGTTTATACAGTGTACAGGTAGCTGTAGTGTTCAGGTTACGATCATTAGTCTTACGATAGTTCGATTTTATGAGAGATCAAATTACAATGGCCTAACTTTATCCATCTTCTAGTTACATTAGTTCAATAACAGCAAAAGAGAATGATTAAAGTATGGTTTTAACGTCATACTCGTTGCGTGAACGTGTACAGCCATGAACAACCGAACGAGAAACTTTTTTTTTTTTTTCAAGTACAAACGAACTGGATAACATCTGTTTGGCTTGTATTTCGATCATCGTACTACAGTGCAACATTACCGTATTTGTTATAAATGGCGTTATGTATAGAATAGAACTGACATATCTTAATGTAATAACTTTATTCGCTATAGATCAGAGATCAATATAGATTAAAGATCAATCGGGAAATATACCGTTAAATTTAAACCATAGTTCATAACTGAACATAACTGAAGCTGAGAAAACTGTTCAAGCTGCTAATGACTATTATCGTACATCGGCAACAAGGATAAAACTGCAATAAACGTCTGCCATCACACACAACTGTAGATAAAATTGGGATAAAATCATTTTAATCAAAACTACTGTGCTTGAAAGAACACATTTTACTGTTGGTTTCACGCCGATATAAGATAAATAACGTAAAGTTCGTATTATGATGATATAAAGGATTACGTATTGCGAACGGAATCACGTAATTTTTTTGTTTTTTACGTCAATAACATGCCGCCAACGTAATCTGTTAACGAAAAAAATAATAGTTCACACTCACAACGAGACATATTCAATAAATATTTCCACTTAAAAACACGCTGTATATGGAAAAATAACTGTCTCATATAAGTCAAGTATATAGATATTCGTTTATGCTAACTAGAAGCAAGAGCATTCGCTCAGAATTGCGTTATGGTGAAACAGACTCGTATTCATCAGCCGATTTCAAACCACAACATTGGCCGCTCCGCGGAATACGGGCTTAAGTTTGCCGTAATATTTTAAAATACAATAATATGAGAATACATACAATATTCTTGGATACAGTGAAATAATGTATAACTATTTAAAGGATTTATGGAAAAGATGCATAATTAATAAAATAACACAATGCATTTTTCGGAACTGGCGGACAAGAACGAACATGAAAAACCATCCCCTGACAACGTGGAGCGTAGTTACAAAGGCTGCCTTAATTTGTATCTTATTTCTGTACAAAAATTAAAATACCTTTACGCAATATATTTTCATGCACATTTTAAACATAAAAGCATAAACATTTGAAAAATCGACACATCGATCGCTAAATTTGCACTTTTTTTTTTTAACGATGTTTTCGGAAGAGCAGCAGACGGCGGCATACAAGAACGAACTTGCAAAAAACATCGTAGTCGATAACTTGAAGGGGTTTCAAAAGCTGCCTTTTTATCATATTTCTGCACAGAAATAAAAATACCCTATTCGTAATACATTTTCATACACATTTTAAACATAAAAGCATAAACATTTATAAAATCGACACATCGATCGCTAATTTGCACTTTTTTAAAATCGATATTTTCGGAAGAGCGGCCGACGGCGGCATACAAGAACAAACTTGAAAAAAACATCGTAGTCGATAACTTGAAGGGGAGTTTCAAAAGCTGCCTTTTTATCATATTTCTGCACAGAAATAAAAATACCCTTTTCGTAATACATTTTCATACACATTTTAAACATAAAAGCATAAACATTTATAAAATCGACACATCGATTGCTAATTTGCACTTTTTTTAAATCGATATTTTCGGAAGAGCGGCAGGCGGCAGCTTACAAGAAAGAACATGAAAAAACATCGTATTTGATAACGTGAAGGGCAGTTTCAAAAGCTGCCTTTGTATCATATTTCTGTACAGAAATAAAAATGCCTTTCACATTTTCATACACATTTTAAACAAAAGCATGAACATTTATGAATCAACACATCCATAGCTAAATTTGCACTTATGTAACTCAATATTTTTGGCATAGAACAGCGTCAGAGGCATATATTTAACCTTAATACCTGCATAATAACTCTCCATAAAATTTTTTAATATAATTTGTATAACCTTTATGGTTTGAACGGCATTTCTACTTATGTATGAACTCGTTAGACAACGGCGCTAGCGGCGCTGTTAACTGAAATTTGTGCCGTAAAGATACCTTTAAAATGCCTTATTTTTTTAATGATTATTTTTGACGACCGCCGTAAAACCGATTCACCGTTGAGTGATTGCGCCGTTAACCGCGGGCCGCCTGTATAGCCTTTTGGCAGCTAAGGCTCAAAACAGGGTAGAACTTGGTGGCAGGATCACAGGAAGGATGTTAGTGAGACAGGTAGAAAGGAGATCTGGATCTACGACTAAACTACTTAGACAGTGTCAGGAGAAACTGTTTCCCGCTGCCACTGCTGGAAATTTAAGAGATTCTAAGGATTTCAGGTAGTGGCGTCTGAATACTGTCGGCGACTTCCAGCCTGTATACTTTTTCAGATCATCAAAATTCATGTGTTGGAAATAGTTAATTGAGGTGGCTACTGCCCTAATGTCGTGGACTTTGGGGAACGAATCTGGGTTGGCTTGTTTAATAAAGTACAAGATCTGTTGTCTAATTCCTTTTAAGGAAATAGTGCCACCTTTTTCCCTCATGAATAAGGGGCCTGAGGATCTAGTAGATCCCCTGGAAAGATAGGCTCGTAAGGTCGTCACTGGACATAGAGAAGGGTCTTGAGGACGAGAGAGGATCTTCCAAGGAGCCCACCTCATTAAAGAATCCTCGTTTATGGCCAAAAATTTTCGATCTGGGGAGAGGAGAACTTCTCCTGATGGGAGAAATTCGATATGGCCTGAGTCTCTAGAAAGGGCCGACAGTTCAGATACTCTGGCTCCTGAAGCCAGACTTGCAAGAAATAATGTTTTCCTTAGGAGTGGTATGTAGCTACATGAATCGTTATCAGTATCTGAAGCCAGTCTGAGAACATCATTTAAGAACCATGAAACTGAGCTAGGTCTCTCTGTTGGTCTGAGCCTAGCACAAGCTTTAGGAATAGACGAGAAATAAGAATCTGTTCAGTCTATTTTAAAGCCAAATTGAAAAATTTTTCTTAGAGCTGACTTATTGGTAGTAATAGTACTGGCTGCTAAACCTTTTTCGAATAAGGATCTGAAGAAGGAGATAGCCAGGTTAGTAGTCATGGTTCGAGATTCTGTTTCCTTCAGGAAATTTGCTAGCTTTTTAACAGCTGCGTCATACTGACGTAAAGTTGATTCTCTTTTATCCGATTCTAAGAAAAGGATGTTTTGAGGATCAATGTTTGCATCTCTTTTAGCCGCGAACTTCATGAAGTCCATAAAGTTAGGGTTTTGAGAATTCCTGAGGAAGCGAACACAGTCCTCGTTTGCACTGGTTGAGATAGCTTGGGATTGGGAATCCGTTGAGGCCGGAGACCCAATTCCAGAAGTAGTGGGAACCAGTTGCTCTTGGGCCAATCCGGGGCTACTAGAGCAACTTGCCCTTTGAAAGTCCTGAGTTTATTCAGGACTTTCAACAGAAGATTCACTGGAGGAAAGATGTATACTTTCTTCCACTGATTCCAATCTATGGCCATGGCGTCTGTGGCATAAGCCAGAGGGTCCAGGTTGGGAGCCACATAGCACGGGAGCTTGTGGTTCGATTGTGATGCGAAAAGATCCACCTGGAGGCCTGGGACCTTTTGGCATATCCACTGGAATGAGCGCCTGTCCAGAGACCACTCCGATTCTAGAGGAACTGAACGAGACAGGGCGTCTGCTATCACGTTCCTTACTCCCGCCAGGTGAGTGGAGGATAGATGCCATTTGTACTTGGCTGCTAGTGAGAATATGGCTATCATGACATCGTTCACATGACTTGATTTGGATCCTCCTCTGTTGATGCAGTGTACTACTACTGCATTGTCCAATACCAGCTTGATATGGGATTTCTTGGCTGGTAGAAGCCTCTTCAATGTGAGGAATACTGCCATAGCTTCTAATACATTTATGTGAAGCTGGTGGAACTGAGGAGACCAAGTCCCTCGTACTTTTTTGAATTGAGAATATCCTCCCCACCCGCTTAGAGAAGCGTCTGTGTGGATAACCAACGCCGGAGGGGGAAATTGAAGAGGAATCGACTTGGATAGATTCTTGACCTCCGCCCAGGGGCGGAGTCGTTTGCGGAGAATCGGCGGGATGGCTGACAACTTGTCCCGAGACTTGTTGTTTGCTCTCGAGCGCCAGACCCGGTTTATGTCTTTCAACTTTGCCTTCAGTAGAACATCTGTAACTGAGGCGAACTGGAGAGAACCTAGGATTCTTTCCTGGTTTCTCCTTGATGTTTGTT
Source organism: Macrobrachium nipponense (assembly GCF_015104395.2). Lineage (NCBI taxonomy): Eukaryota > Metazoa > Arthropoda > Malacostraca > Decapoda > Palaemonidae > Macrobrachium > Macrobrachium nipponense. The sequence continues at coordinate 49,483,158 of NC_087207.1, forward strand.
TGCATTTGAGGAATTGTCTTGTTACTTTGGCTATTTCTTTCCTTTTGGCCAATGGAATTGACAGAGTATGGGAGTTTAAGTCCCATTGAATGCCGAGCCATTGAAAGCGGGAGTCCGGCGTTAGCCTGGACTTGGTCTTGTTTATTTGGAACCCCAGATGTTCCAGAAACTGTATTACGTACTTTGACCGTAGCTTTGCGGCATTCTTCGACGGTTGTTGCCCAAACAAGCCAATCGTCCAGATACGCAACTAACATTATCCCCTGAGATCTTAGTTGTTGAACTACTGACTCCGCCATCTTCGTGAATACCCTGGGGGCCACGTTCAACCCGAAGGGCATCACTTTGAAGGAGAATGCCTGGTCCCCTAGCTTGAAGCCTAGGTACGGGCGAAAGTGTCTTGCTACTGGGATATGATAGTATGCGTCTGTAAGATCGATAGAGGTGGTGATGGCCCCACGGGGAAGTAAGGTCCGCACCTGAGAGATAGTCAGCATTTTGAACTTGTCGCAACGATTGAATAAGTTTAGACGGGACAAGTCTAAGATTATTCTTCGTTTGGTTGAGCCTTTCTTTGGCACACTGAACAAGCGACCTTGAAACTTTAAATGCTTGACTTTTGACACTACCCCTTTCTGAAGGAGTTCTTGAGCATACTCCGTCAATTCCGATGTTGGTCTCTGAAGGAAGGTCTTGGATGGAGGAGGACCCTTGATCCAGCTCCATCCCAGTCCTTTGGACATAATACTTTGTGCCCAATTGCTGAACCCCCATCTGTGGCGATAGAGGAACAGTCTCCCTCCTACCTGAGGGTTCTCACTGACTTGGAGCACGTCGTGACCCGCGTCTTCCCCGGAAGTGTTTGCCTCTGCTAGGTGTTCTTCTGCCACCTCTCTGGTGAAATGCACCCCTAGCCCTGCTGCCTCTTCCAAACCTATTAAAGGGTTGGAACGCTTGCCCTTCAAAGACTGGGTTGAAGGCCGGTGACACCGCAAACGAGGTAGAAGGCTGGTTCTGGGAAGTCAGTAGGAGGAATGGCTGAGACTGACTCTTCGAGGTGGAGGGTTGTACCACCTGGGAGACCGGCACAGCCTGTACCACCTGCTGCTGTTGGGTAGACTGGAAAGGTGGGAATTTCCTAGGCTTTTTCAGTTTCTTTGCAGTAGAGGAAGTAGGTTCAGTCTTCCTCTTACTTAACAGACCCCAACGGACCTTAAGGCTCTGATTCAGCCTTGTTGCCTCGTGCTGAACCTCATTGACCAAAGCTTCTGGGAAGAGGTCAGCACCCAAATAGAAGGCGTGAGCAACTTATTGGGTTCGTGGCGAATAGTCGCCTCTTGCAGTACGTGTTTCCTGCAATTGCGCCTTGCGACTGTAAAATCATACAGATCACACTGAACGGTGTGTGTCTGTGCTTTAGCCAACAGCTTGAACAGAGGTTCCGTGCCATACGTTACTGCCACAACCTCCGTCATTACTAGGGCATTTAAGGTCCTCCCTAGCCTGGTCCTAGCATCAAATTCGGCTTGAATAAGATTGTCTGGGAGCCTGGGAAGCCTCTTGCTAATTTGTGTTATTGCACAATCTGGCTTGAGTTTCCCTAGTGTGAATGTGGCTGGAAGATCTGCCCAAAGGTCTTCGGTGCCTGGAAGGAGAAGGGATGTGGGCTCCGTTTCCCGGAGTTGAGGCATGCGCTCGTCTTTCATGGCGGCTTGAAGAGTCAACTCCGCTAACTTTGTGGTGAAGGGAATAGGGGATTCTCCGTCCGCCACAAAGATAGTAAAGGGGCTCTTAAAAGCTTGAAGCTTGGTATTGACGCAATCCCAATCATCCAAGCTCCTCAGCCACTCCCTTTGGGCCTGATCTCGGCTGTAGACCACTGTCTCTTTGGGAATCTTGTCCTCCCTTCTCATCGCCGTCTCTGTAAGACGGGCATAACCAATGAATGGTGGCTGTAGGTCGGCTGGGTGAAACTCGAAGTCTTCCAGCCTTCGAGTGCCGCAGTCCACCAACGTCAGCATGCTGTCTTTAAAAGGGACATACGACGAAACCCTCCATGGGTTATTCGCCGTGAAGGGAGGAAGGGTATCGTAGTCCGACATGGTTTGCACCGCCATACCGGGCTGTGGGAGAACTGCTGCAGGGTTCTCCCGGAGACCTGCCATCAGATTTTCTTGGTTGGTCAGTCTTTCCGAAATGTTTCGGATCGACTGACCCGACTCCTCGAATGAAGTAGAGATGTGTGATAACATCTGCTTGAACTTGTCTTGAACTAAGTTCCCGACAAAGTTCCCCATTTGCTGCATGATGTTCGCAGTAAACGCTTCCGTGTCAAAAGGACTAGGGTCCTTGATCTCAGTAGGAGTCTTGGGGCGTGCCCCTGTGGAGGTCGAAGGCTCAGGATCCGTAGATGCCTGGGCCTTATCCTTCGAGGATTTGCCTCTGGACCCTTTGGAGTATGAAGAAGAGGACTTCGACTTCTCTGCTCCGGGATGGTGAGCCGAAGGCTTATGAGATGAAGAAGACGTAGTCTTTTTGGACGCTGTCTTCTCCAGGGTCTTCAACTCACGCTTCCCTTTCACCTTAGGGATAGCCTGAGTGGACTTCGGTCTGACCGAAAGTTCGCTCTCTTAGAAACCTTGGAAAGAAGTAGAAGACGGCACAGGGGAAGTAGATCCAGAAGGACCCAAGGGAAGCCCTTGAGCCCCCAACAAGCCTGCCTCATCCAACATACTACCTGTATCACCTACCGCCATTGGTTCCAGGTTTAAATCCAATGTTGCCACGTCGTCTGCAATCTTGGGGTTGGATGGTGGCAATGTACGTGGCCACCGCTGCCGGGTCGACATAGCAGGTGGACTTGCCTCCCGGGAAGAGACGGACAGCCATATTCTTGTCCAGGATGTATGGCTGCCCCTTCGTCACGTTCTTGCCAAACCCGCCGACCCAGGCCTTCAGGGTGGCCGATGCGGCGTCCTTGACAGCGGTAGCCTAGAAGAGAGGGTTATTGTAAGCCCTAGAACGAAAGCCTAAAGTTCTATGATTAACTATATAAGCCAATATATCATTTTGTATCTCTTATAAGACTGCATTTGTATAGTCAAATTTATATAGCAAATAGACTCCGGTATATACTTACACCGGAAGAAAACTGCTCCACAAGATCATAACAGATCGAGCAGGCTTCATGGTGCCAGACCGCTATGTCCCCATAACGGATGGCGCAGACGGTGGTGGGTCCGGCTGACCTCGTTGCCACAGGGGTCCTGCAACACGGCGTTACAACCGGATTCCTGGCAATGGGTAGCCTTTAAGTGAACAGATACATGAGTATCAACACTGACTAACAGGACAAGCCCGTTAAGAGATATGACACTCCGCCATATGCCGGAGTGGAAACATAGGTGTTAACCTTCTCCTGTTCTCCTGTAGTGGTGAGTGTCCAGTAGGTCTGGTATACTAGTTAGAAAAATTCTGGCGCACCGGGGTAAGGAGTACAAGGACGGCGGGGAGGAACATGAGAGGGTTAACCCAGTAAATAATCATAATAAAATTAGTGGGAGCACAGCTCCGCCGTTAGAAAAAACTCGCAGGCGGGGGGAGAACCCGGTTGGTGAGCGGGCACTCCGCCGGCTAGCGGAATTTGCAGACATTCAACATATATAAAATATATAAAAATGATAAGAGAAAAAACTGTATATAGATGCATGTAACGGAGCTACTCTCCGTCACCCCCTAAAGGAGCTGGCGGAACCAGCGGAGCCCGCCGCTGGCGCGGTGGGTATAAAGGGGGTGACTGGGGTAGGAGAGAGCGATAAGGGACCCGAGGAGGTCTGAGCACGGACGAGTGAGGTGGCCAGCCTAGCCCGAGCGTACAGGAGACATCCCCGTGGAACCCAGTGTGCGAACGGTATGAAGAGACAGTCTCAAATGTACCCCCCCATGACTCCCGTATCCTCTCCAGGTAGAGAGGAAGAGGGGAGGGAGCCCAGATGGTTGCCGTGGCAACATGAGCGAGCGATACTTGACTCCCCACCCCCTGTAGGGCAGAGGGAAGCAGGGAGGGGGGACTGAGCCGGTGGCTCATGGCGATCGCCTGGTCCACTTTGAACGTTGTAGGGCCATGCGGTCGGATAGACCAGACAAACTGAGATAGCCTAGGCTACCTCTAACTGTCTCAAACATGCAACATAAAATAAGCATAGTTATCATAACAGAAAAGAAAGGAATCATTAGTAATAGAGAAAGCAATGTCCTAGAGAAGCTAGGCTAACCGACCTGGGAGGGAGGGCGCCTAACTACTCGGGAGCTGGCCTCTGCCGATACGTAAGAACGGAGGGCGACGGCCAGGGTAGTAGGACTAAAAAGAGAAGGACACATGTCCTAAATGCCTAACAGACCTAGACAAAGGCACATGCATGCATGAACACTGAGCTAAGGTAACAAGGCATAAGCTCAATCGAGCTAGATTATCATAATAAATAGAATAGCACATCTTGCACAACACGAAAATATAATCATAAATACTGCACAGTCATAGCTACAACGGTATGAAAGACCGAAGGAGCTTGAATAATGAAACACACGAGGCGAGCCGGTTGGGGCGAGCCTGTAGCCATGTCGCAGAAGGCACCGTCATATAACCTAAACAAAAGCGGTAAAACGGGCCCTAGCTGGCTAAAATTACGCGAAACACTTAGGCAGTACTTAACTGAGCTGTGGCGATGGCTTGGAGCTCCATAGCGAAAGATAATCCACAAAATGGAAGCACAAAAGCACAGCGAGAAAAAACACGTGTGCGGGATGCTGCTAGTGTTGGCGTGGGAGCGCTGGTAGTAGTAGTTGCTGGCGCGGGCTGTGTATCTGCTCTCTCTAGCAGGAGGATTTTGTGAAGGAGGGATCTAAATGACAAGAGGCCCGTGGTAGTGGTTTCACTCGCCCCAGAAACCATACCGACACCCTCTTTTTATAGGGCGAGCGAGTCAGAATACTCTCACATCCCATTTTAGTTTTTCACTGGTAATGTTAGCAATATTTACCTTAGAAATATGAACTAAAAGGATATTTCACGAAGCGACACAGGCTGAGCCCAGAAAGAAGGTATTCACAGGGGAGATCCCTTCTTCGCCACAAACCTGACCTACACTTTTGCTAGGACGCTTCAGATCTGGGCTGGGAAACCCTCCTCCCCCCCAGATGCTGAAGCCTTACCGAGGATGGGGGGCTTAACGTTCAGCAGCTGGGCCCTGATGCCTGTTGGGAACTGCTTTTTCGCTGGGCCTTGGTGCCCAGCTGTTGATCCAACTAAATAAGTCAGCCCTTTTACTTTTACTAAAAACACTTCCTCTCCCTATAAGGAGGGTTTAGATTGGTTTTGGACATGATTTAGACTTATTTGTTGGATTTGATGGAGATTTAGACTTATTTGTTGGATTTGATGGAGGGTGAGGATGGTTGGCATGCCACTTCACCCATAGAACTTGAGTACCTAACATGGTCGAGCGAGGGGAAAGTTTAGATGTCAAACCCTGCTCTTAGTGCTGGGTCTGATCTCGACAGACATCATGACGCCTTAAGCACTGAAGGTGGGGTGTATATCTGGGTGGTACCCCTAGGGCAGCCCTTTATAGGATAACACTGTCCTGTAAATGTGGCTCCATGGAGACATTAGTAAAACCTTCTTTTGACGACTTAGGCAAGGATAAGGGCAAGGAAAATTCTGGTAATTCCTCCATTGGGACTTTGGAGCCTTTTTCAAATGAACTCCTTGTTACTTCAATTTTTTATATGAAACCAGTCCCTTTAGACTGGAATTAGGACACACTATTTAACCCTTTAACACCGATTGGACATATGGTACGTCGATATAAATTTTTTTTTTTTTAATTTGCGGAAAAATAGTTATAGGCCTACTAGGCGAAAACTTGTGAATCACGCGCCTTGGGGGATGCTGGGAGCTCACGGATCAAGGCGTTGTTTTGTTTACAATTGTACCCAGGAGCGCAAGCGCAAATTTCTTTCTTCTCGCACTAAAAAGTATCAGCGACACATCTCAGAAATTATTTTGTCACTATGACATAATTTTTGCACCCGTGATAAGTAAATACTCGTGTTATCCTGATACCCCCCTCAAAAAAAAATCTCAAAAAAAAATTGCTTAAAACTTAAAACCTACTTTTAATAGTTAACCCACCCAAGACCACTATTCCAATGTTTATAACTGCCTACTTCAGTTCAAACACCAAATATGTTTTCAACTATCACCTAAAACTAAATTCAAGACAGTTTTAAAGTTATTTTACAAAATTAGCCTTAAAAAATAAATGTAGTATATGTACTACTGTACATATGTAGCCTACTAGCCTATGGATTACAGCTAGAAGCCTACATACGCATGGTGGGCCTCTTTTTTTTTACAAGGAAAGAGAGGATGAGTGGTAAGAGAACTATCAAAATTATGTAAATCATATGGGTACTCACCAACAATCTATGTTGACAAAAGATGGCGACGATTTAGCAGTGCAAGATAATGCTACCAGCAGTATGCAGCGAAACATCTCTTCCCTTCGTCACAACACGTTAATATATTCCACGTAAAAACCTGCATCTGACCTTTAGGCGTCTTTCCCATAAGAATAAAAGAATCAGGGCTTTTGGATGCCACATAATTAACTCTTTTATATGGGTACAATTTAAAGAACGCGCCGCACACCACACTTCAAAACAACAACAAACAAAACTTGGACAAACGTGGGTAGGCCAGTGTTGCCAACTGGGAATGGCAATTTCTTGCTAGATTTTGCTCCATAAAAGGCTAAAAAAAATCACATACCGTATATACTCGAGTAACGTGCAATCTCTCATATCATGCGACCCCCAAATTTTCACCAATAAACAGTGGTTTTGTCATGTATCTCATGTATCATTCGAGTTCCTTTTCCGAGAGCGTCAGTTCATGAGGTTGGTGGTTTAGCTTGCTAATGGCCGAGTCATTCAGATGTGTGCTGCTGCTAGTCAAGTTACGGTAATTTTCTTATTAATTTCGAGAATTGAATAAAAAATCTCAAGATTAAAAAAGAATCCCAAGATGATAAAATAATTGTAAAAATAACATAACACGCCTTGGAGTCTCTCTCTCTCTCTCTCTCTCTCTCTCTCTCTCTCTCTCTCTCTCTCTCTCTCAATCTCTCTCTCTCTCTCTCGTCTCGTCTTCTCCTCTCTCTCTTCTCTCTCAACTACTGTAATTTGAGTCTTTCACCAACGGGTATCAGTAAATGTGTAGACATTGTGTGCATGTTTAAAAAAATGTGCAGTACACACACATTCCGATGTTTTGGTTTTTGGAATTTTTCAGATTTTGGAAATGTGAGGTCAGATGCATAATCAAACAAACACCACTACTGCAGCAAAAACATTTTTTCCCTTTATGTTTTTCATTATTGTTATTTTGTCATGTATCTCATGTATCATTCGAGTTCCTTTTCCGAGAGCGTCAGTTCATAAGGTTGGTGGTTTAGCCTGCTAATGGCCGAGTCATTCAGATGTGTGCTGCTGCTAGTCAAGTTACAGTAATTTTCTTATTAATCTCGAGAATTGAATAAAAAATCTCAAGATTAAAAAAGAATCCCAAGATGATAAAATAATTGTAAAAATAACATAACACGCCTTGGAGTCTCTCTCTCTCTCTCTCTCTCTCTCTCTCTCTCTCTCTCGTCTCTCTCTCTCTCTCATCTCTCTCTCTCTCGGAATAAATACGTACTGTAATTTGAGTCTTTCACCAACGGGTATCAGTAAATGTGTAGACATTGCGTGCGTGTTTAAAAAAATGTGCAGTACACACACATTCCGATGTTTCGGTTTTTGGAATTTTTCAGATTTCGGAAATGTGAGGTCAGATGCATAATCAAACAAACAACCACTACTGCAGCAAAAAGCATTTTTCCCTTTGTTTTTCATTATTGTTATTTATTAATTACAGTTTATTTAAATAAATATTAATATAATACTGTTAAATGAATGTGAGATAATTAAGATCACCTATAATAAAATAGTGGGACAATTAATACCATATGTTCACTAATAGGTATTATTTTCAAAACAAACATTCCGTAAAACACAAAAAATATATGTACATAACAATCAAAATATAATAATGTTTTGCAGTTCAACTTGTGAATTTTAACAATAAGTGTGACTATATAATATATTTCACCATATCGATCTTGAAGTTGAAGAGTCGTAAAATTCTGAGGATGGTCCGGGAAAAGGATTTGTACTTTGTGATTACGTATTGCTACAACACCATGTGGTATTTTCATACCACTATATTGATGACGCATCGCTACGACACACTGGTATTTTTCATACCACTATACGTTAAATTAAAATAATCATATATTATTGTTTTCACGAAGGAATAATTATAGTATAAAGAAAATTATTGAGTAATTTTTGCCGTCAGCAGTCAGAAAATCACGAACATGGTAACGTTCAAACCTAGTGCCATCCATAGCATATGTCTATAAATAGAACAGAAGCAGAGGGCAGTCATTGGATAACAGATCTCCATGGCTACCAACCAACCAATCAGGTGTTTTTAGTTTATACTACTCTGTAATTTCCTTAAAGAATTGAACGTTTAACACCACATGAAGCTAACGATGATGTGTGTGTTTTTTGCTTTATACAGTACGTAGTTTTAGTTTTTATTAGTGTAAGTATTTTACTGATTTCATGAAGAATAGAATGATTCCTTCTCATTACTTTGAATGCAAAATGGCTTGAAGATTCTTCTGCAAAAAGATGAGAGAAAAAAAATTTCTTTAGAAGATGATACCTATTTACTAACGCGGTTGACATACCTTCAAAACAAAATTCAGCTCTTTAATCACTGGAAAAATGTTAATCTTTCTGTCTGCTGGTCACACCCTTTACATCCCCGGCGACTAACAACAACAAAATTTTTTTTTGTTTTATTTTCTAAGATGTAGGTATTACCTGTAGGGACAGCACATTTTTTAACAGTATGCCCATACACACACAGTTGCGCGTGTGCTAATACCTATGGGTTTCAGAGACTCAAGTTAGAGTATAGTTGAGAGAGAGAGAGAGAGAGAGAGAGAGAGAGAGAGAGAGAGAGAGAGAGAGAGAGAGAGAGAGAGAGAGAGATTCATCCTAGATGGCCTTGGTTCATCTCTCTAATCTCTCGAGGAATGTTAAGATTTGTTCCCCGCCATTTGCATTATTTTGGTTTATACAACATGTTTAACTGTTCTAGACTAACCATCTATAATTTCCAAATCAGTTGATTAAGGCACAATACCGAAGGATTTTTAACTTTTTGTTTTACTCGGTAAAAAGAACATTTGTTACTTGAACTATTATTTTTTTTTAGGATACACAGGTAAGTGAAAATTTATTAAAGTAAATGCGTTGATTTAAAGGAAAACGTTATTTTGGTTGTTTTATCACTGCCACAAACCCATAACAATGCAGTGTATGTATGATAATTCTAAACTATTATTCGCTACCAAAATAACGATGATATTTTGTAATGAAAATGAATGTTACATATATTCCAAACTTTATTACTACGTAGCATGAATAGTACTATAAAAATTTCGAAAGATAATCTTGCTGTGAACGCTACCATAATTTGTCAGCTGGCTGGTCTCGCATAGATAAAAGT
>NC_087207.1:49497845-49500293 GCF_015104395.2 Macrobrachium nipponense
TTCCCTTTTCTCCTTTCTTCCGTATTAACCGTTTCATGCCATTTTTCTTAAGTATTATTAAGTTATTGTCTTTTGGAATAACGACACTGTGCCACACTATTACAGTCTCGGCCCGCTACCTCGCTGACTCCGACAGCGTTAACTAAGCTGAAGCAAATATTATACCTCTAAGAGGACTCCTAACTTATGCTTCTTGGAAAGCATTTTGAAACTTTAACTCACAAACATCAAAAGTGAATGTAAACATGAGCAAATCCTTGATTAAGTAACGTTAAGGGCAACAATCAAAACTGAACGTAAACATGAATAAATTCTTGAGCAAGTAACATTCAGAGAAACGTAAAAAAAAACTGAATATGAATATGAACAAATACTTGATTAAGAAATATTAAAAGAATCATCAAGCTGAATTCAAATATGAGTAAATCACATTAAGAAACATGAAACTGAATGCAAACAAAAATAAATCACCAAAACCAAGAAAACTGAAAGTTAAACATAAATTAGCCCTTATGTCACATAAGTTATATAAATGCATGGTAGAAGCAAAAAAATAATGGTAACTATCCAAGTTCACAGTACATGATTGGTTCAGTCCTCAGTCCTATTCTATCTAGGTGGATATCGTCTTTCTTTTATGGAAAATAAATTTCGTTCTTCGTTGACGACACTTGATGGCTTCTTGTTGGCTGTGACCTGCTGCTTGGAGCCAGTCCTGGGAGAAAATATCCTTGTGTATTTGTATGCAATAACAAGGGTGTCCTTGACTTCCTACTGAGATTGTGTATTGTGTTTATGCAAAATTTCATTGGACATTCTTACTGTAATTTTCTGAGTAACCTTGTACATTAAAACAATAACTTCACTGCTTGATACTACAACAAAATTGGCAACTCGGTTAAAGGAACCGGTTAGTGGTTAATACTGGTAGGTTTCTTCTACTGTGACAACAATTAGTAAGCTTTCACCAATCAATATCTTGTTAGTAAGTTTTCAACAACTACTATCTTGTTAATGAGTCTTCATCAATTAACATCTTGTTAGTAAGTTTTTCATTAATCAACATCTAATGGATTTGAACAAAGTAAGTGTATTAATTACCCCTTCAAAATCTTAATCATTTCTGAAACGAATTCCCTTATCTTAAAAAATGTCTTAATATCTATCTTAACCCGTCTTTTTTCTTTAACTTCTAAGAATGTTCTTATGGAACGATTAAACTTAATATACGTCTTGAAATTCTTATACTGCGCAGTGAATCGTTTCTTACATACCCAAATAATTCCCTTCAAGTCAAAATAAATTTGAAGTTAAGTGCACTTAACCCCAAAAAAAATTGCTACAAACCAACTAATTAAAGTAAGAATTGCAACAATAAAAGATTATTCCTAAGTCGACCGATGAAGGTAAACTTAGCAATAACGAAATCAAATAAATACATGGGAATAATTGGATGAATTATTGGGTTTGTTCTTCTGTTTCACTGAAAAGTGACTCTTCTATTTCTTAGGTTATATCTAGTTCCTTCTTCTGGAATTTCTTCTGACGACTCTGTCATTTCGGATTCTTCAACTTCTTTGGTTCTCTTGACCTTGTCCTTGTTTATCCAAAATTCTTCTGCTTCTAATGATTCAGCATATGTGGAAGGCATTTGGTTATTCATTTTCTTAACCTTTATCTTAGTTTCTTGTATGTCTACGACTTGTATGGTCCTGTGAATTTTGTGGCTAACTTATAATTAATACCACTTCTTACTTCCTTCTTAATATAGACTTCATCCCCTTTCTTGTAGTCTACAGGCCTTAATCCTTCTTGATGCTTCTCTATCATATTCTGCTGGGCTGCTTCTAAATTCTTGTGCAATTGCTTGTGTATTACTTTAAAGTTTCCGATTCTTATCTTCATGATATCTTCAGAGTAATTAGGTTGTACTGGCTGATTCAGCCATGCATAAGGTAATCTGGGTTCATATCCCATCAAAGCTTTTATGGGAGTTGCTCGAGTACTCGTATGATGCCTTGCATTTAATGACAATTGGACTAAAGGTAAATTGACGTCCCAGTCAGGATCCTGTCCTACTGTGTGACGTAATACGTCTAAAACCTTCCTGTTATTCCTTTCTACCAAGCCATTACTAGCTGGGTGATACGGCTGTATCGCTACCTTTTCTACCTTAAAGGCGTTACAAATTTCTTGAACTAATGAGTTGTTGAACTCGGTCCCATTATCAGAGATAATGAGCTGTTGGGCAGAATATCTGCAAAATATCTTATCGAAGAGAGCGATTACACAATCCTTGGCACTTTTACTAGTTAGTGGTACCAACTCTGTATATCTCGTGAGCGCGTCGATACATACTAGTATATTCTTATTCCCTTTACTCGTGGTATGAAGATTAGTGATAAGATCAATAGATACTCTTTCGAAAGGAGTCTGTGGGATAGGATA
>NC_087207.1:49500793-49503293 GCF_015104395.2 Macrobrachium nipponense
CCTTTTGAGGACATTTGGGGCCCCACGGACCAACCAAAGGGTACCACTGACGTGAACACCTGCTTCATAAGGAAAACAAACCTATGCGCCCAATTATTAGAACTGTAGGATCAATTGCTTATAAACTATCTAAATATCTTACTAAATTGTTATCCCCGCTACTAGGAACTGTATCTAATTCACACATCCGGAATTCTCTTGATCTTGTGGAAAAATTAAATAACATTGTACTAAACCCTAGCGATATCTTTGTCAGTTTTGATGTATGTTCTTTGTTTACAAAAGTCCCCATTGACTCTGTGCTAGAATATTTAAGTAATGAACTTGTACTGCATGAATTGCCTATGTCCGTTAGTCACATAATTTCCTTAAGCCTCTTACGCCGAAGCCCTAAAAATCAAAACCTCTCCTGTATGCCGGCGCCGGTTTGGAGTGAGCGCAGAAGCGGAAAACATAATTTTTTCAAAAAATCACAGCGCGCTTCGTTTTAAAGATTAAGAGTTCATTTTTGGCTCATTTTTTTTTTTTTTTTTCATTGCCATGAAGTTTTAGTAATGCAATCAATCAGAATGAAAAATAATAGCATTATCATATGTAAATAATGCGATATATGGTAGCGAAAAAAAAAAATTCATAGATAATTGTATTTAAATCACACTGTGCAAAAAACGGTCAAAGCTAACGAGTTACTTTTTTTTCGTTGTATTTTACACTTCATTGCAATCATTTTGATATATAATACATAGTAAAACAATAAAAGCAACACCGGAAAAATATTATCACAAAATGATGTACGAATTCGTAACGAGCGGACGTAAAAAAATGTTATTTTAAAAAATTCACCGTAATTCTAAATATTGTTCTAGAGACTTCCAATTTGTTTCAAAATTAAGACAAATGATTTAATATTACGATACTGTAAGATTTTAGTTTTATTAGAATTGCAGATTTCGACCATTTCGAACGAGTTAAATGACCGAATGTCGAAATTTTTTATATTATATATATATATGCACATATTTCGGAGATGGAAAAATCTACAACCTTCACTTATTTTTTATTGTATTCTTCATAAATTTGCGCACATTTTGATATATGAAACTCTATAAAATGGCTAATATGAAAAGGAGAAAATATTAGGATAATGCGATGTATGTATTTCGGAGACTTGCGGCCGCGAATCGGCGCGCGGAGTGAAGGTAAATATATTTTTCAAAAATTCACCATAAATCACAATATTGTTCTAGAGACTTCAAATTTGTTTCAAAATGAAGAAAAATGACGGAATATTACTAGGCCGTAAGAGTTTTAGCTTACAATTGCGTTTTTCAACTATTTCGGTAGAGTCAAATTTGACCGAACGTGATTTTTTTTCTATTTATCGTGATTTATATGCAAATTATTTCGAAAAAAAGAGAAAAAGCTACAAACCTTCAATCATTTTTAGTTGTATTCTACATGAAATTGCGCACATTTTCATATATAAAACTTTATGTAACAGCTAATTTTAAATGGTGCAAACATTTCGACAATCGCACCAAAAAAAATTCTGATTTTTCGGAGTACCCGCAACCGGGCGCGGAACGTAACAGGAAAATGTATTTTTTTTTTTTTCATAAATTCACCATAAATCGAAATATTGTGCTAGAGACTTCCAAGTCGTTGCAAAATGAAGGTAAATGATTGAATATTATAGAATATAAGAGTTTTAGCTTACAATTGCGTTTTTCGACCATTTCGGTAGAGTCAAAGTTGACTGAAAGTTGAAATTTTTGCACTTAACGTTATTTATATGAAAATATTTCGAAAGTGATAAAAGCTACAACCATGGGTTGTTTTTTGTTGTATTGTGCATGAAATTTCGCACATTTCCATATATAAAACTTTATGTAACGGCAAATTTAAAAGGGTGCAAACATTAGGACAATCGCACAAAAAAATTTATCGGAAGAGTTATCGCACGAACGTAAGGAAAAAGTTTTTTCATAAATTCACCATAAATCGAAATATTGTGCTAGAGACATCCAATTTGTTGCAAAATGAAGGCAAATGATTGAATATTACCATAATATAAGAATTTTAGCTTATAATTGCGTTTTTCGACCATTTCGGTAGAGTCAAAGTTGACCAAAGGTTGAAATTTTTGTACTTATCGTTATTTATATGAAAATATTTCAAAACTGATAAAAGCTACAATCATGAGTATTTTTTTGTTGTATTTTACATGAAATTGCGCACATTTTCATATATAATACTTATTGTAAAGGATAATTTAAAATGGTGCAAAAATTATGTCAAAGTGACGAAATAATTTTTGAGATGTGTCACTGATAGTTTTTAGTGTGATAAGAAAGAAATTCGCGCTTGTGCGCCTGCGTAGCGATTGTAAACAAAACAACGCATTGATCCGTGAACTCCCACCATCCCCCAAGGCGCGTGATTCAAAAGTTTTCGGCTGGTAGGCCTATAAGTATTTTTCTGCGAATTTTTAAAAAAACTT
>NC_087207.1:49508293-49560793 GCF_015104395.2 Macrobrachium nipponense
GAAAGTATCATTTCCCTCATTTTTTGTTTTTAACTTAAAGAGAAGCTCGAAGCCAGAGCTGTCAAATATGTCAGTTAATGGGACGGGGGTTACCAATTAGCAGGTCAGGGATTTATCTCTCTCTCTCTCTCTCTCTCTCTCTCTCTCTCTCTCTCTCTCTCTCTCTCGTAGTTAGCAGTAGATAATTTTTAATTAATCTTTAATTTTACCTTTACCCTCTAGAACTGTAAATGTGCTGCTTTAGATTGTAGACACATAAATAAGAGTTGAAGGGGAGACTGTGGCTAGTTGCATACAAGGGTAGGTTGATAGACTCAATATCTTCAACACTGAGGTTCTTGAGTTGATAGGCATCAGTATCAGCCTTATCCTCGTTGAGTTCAAAACAAGTTGATCACTTGTCTGTGAAACTACAAGCAAAAGGTCACTGTCCTGCTCCCCTGTGGTAGGGAGAAGACATACCGGAGGTCCAAGGAAGGCTGATGGGGTGTGCCCAGGGGCTGCCGCACCCCTCTGTCAGTCCTGTTGTGAAGTCCCAGGATACGACCAACTGCTATTGGAAATGCATGTCAGTGGATGTGTGCCGTCTGGCATCCAGTTCTGACTCAGACGTTATGGGAACGCTTCTAGGCCATTGAAAAGGTATGTGCATGATTCGGCTCCTTTACTAGTGCCAGTGCCAATCAAGTGGCATAAGGACTTCAATGACCTTGCCCTTCCTTCATTTAGTTATGGGGTTGACCTTTCAGTGTTTGCTCCGTGTTTCTCCGGTACAGTCGCCTTCTCATTCGTGGGACTCTCCTGAGCTGCTGTCTCCCAAGGACTCCAAACATCAGAAGCTCCGTGCTAGGCACTTGCCACCCGGGCATCTGGCTTAGCGTGAGCCTCCCACTCCCAAGAACCAAGTCCTGGGCGTGATCTCATCTCCATCGGCCGCATAACCACCACTGGCTACCTCATCACCAGTTCTCACTCCTGAGCTGCCGCCTCCTGCCTCAGCCAGTTTTCCTCTCCTTGACGGAATTGGACCACCTTGTCAAAAGCCTGCTTAAGGTGTTTGAAGCATTCAGTTTCCTCAACTGGAGAGTGGGTGCTCTCGCAAAGAAGATTGAGAATGCCACTGTGATGGTTGACTCTGTCTTGACAGACCTTCTGAGCGTGTTTTCGTGCATAGCATAGATAAAGCTGTCCATGATGGCTCTGCAGAGCTTGCATTGATGTTCTTTTGCTTTGAAAGGAGCGTCATCCTTGCAGAAGGCAGCTTTGCTTTTCGTGACTTTGGACCCCTCCCATCTCTTCCCACAGGCCATGGTAGAGCAGATTGCTGCAGACCTGCAAAGAAGTCTACTCAGGACCTCCTGACTCAGTCCTCATGCTCCAAAGCTTTGTCTTTGGCGCCCATCATCCAAAGTTTGTCTCTCCGCTCCAACAACACCCCTTTAGTGCAAAGTCTCATTCTCCCTGATCCAACCTGTGCTTCCATTTGAAGTCTGTTAAGAAACACTCCTCCCTAACCCTCAATCAAATAAGTGAACCAGGAGTCCTTTGTGCCTCAGTGGGAACCAGGCTTCGCAAGTTCTGGGAGAAATGGGCTCGCAGGGGAGCAGAGCCATGGATCGTCAGGGTGCTAACGTAGGGCTACTGCATCCCTTTTTTGGAGACCCCTCCTTTAGTCTTTTCTCCCATCGCATTGATGGCATACTCGAGAGTTTCAGAAAGAGACAGCCCTTTCGAAGGAAGTGTCCTATCTCCATCTGAAGAAGGCCATACAAGTAGTGGTGGAAGTCAATTTCCAGAGATTTTACCGACGCCTGTTCATAGTTCCCAAACATCAGGGGGCTGGTGACCGGTACTGGACATAAGTGCTCACAATCACTTCATAGAAAATACCAAGTTCAGGATAGAAAAGAGTCGATCAGTCAGTCATGTCATCTATTTATCCGACGATTGGATATGCAGGATGCTTACCTGCACATCCCAGTTCATCCAATGTCCAGGAAGTACCTCAGATTTGTCCTCCAAGGGAAGGTCTTCCAGTTTTGGTCTCTGCTTCAAACTTTCCAGATCACCTCAGGTATTCTCTCGAGTTCTTTCTTGCCAAATGGCATCACCTGGTAGGCATCACCATCTGTCTTTATTTAGACGACTGGCTTCTTTGTTCACCGTTTAAGAAACAGTGCATGAAGGACCTTCAGTCAATGCTTCATCTCTCCAAGAATTGGGAATCCTTCTGAATCTCCAGAAGTCCCAGTTGGTGCCATCTCAAGAGATTCTTCATTTGGGGATGATTCTCAACTCAAAGACTTCAGGCTTTTCTGTCCTCAAAAAGTCACGAACTGCATTCAGTCAATCACCAAGTTCCTCTCTCGTCATGCTTGGCTCTACAGTGGACGAGTCTGCTAGGGAGGCTATCTTCAATTTAGATCTTCATTCCATTGGGCAGATTACACTTGGGAAATCTTCAATTCTTTCTCAAAGCCAACTGGGACAGGAAAACTCAACCGGACTTGACAATCTTTCCTATTACACAGGAGATAAATTCTGATCTCCAGTGGTGGCTGCCAGAAAGAAAGTACTATTCACAGGGCAGATCCCTTCTTCCTCCCAGTCCCAACCTGGACTTTTACTCAGACACTTCGGATCTGGGCTGGGAACCTTCCTAGGGTCTCAGGAGGTCTCCGGGACATGGTCTCCAGAAAAAACAAAGCTCCACATCAACGTCTAGGAGTTGAAGGCTGTTCATCTGGGCCTACGTCAATTCTCCTCACACACGTACAACAAGACAGTGGTTGTACATGCCGGCAACACCACGGCCTTGTCTTACATCAAGAAACGGGGGACGCACTCTTTTTCCCTCTTATCAGATGACAAGAGAGCTACTCCTGTGGACCCATGAGAATCAAGTAACACTTGTCACCGGCCTCATTCAGGGGAAATTAAATGTCTTGGCGGATGAGTTGAGGCAGGAGAGGCAAGTGCTTCCCACTGAAAGGACTCTGGATGGAGATTGTGGGGCAGACCCCTAATATGTAGACTTATTCACAACCTGAAGGAACAACAGCCTTCATCTCTTATGCTCTCCAGCCCTGGATCCTTGAGCATGGGCAATGGACGCACTGCTGATTGATTATCGTGTAATGGTAAACTTCGAGCTACTGCTCCCCTAAAGACTGTGGCTACTCAGACAACCGCACTTCAGGAGGTACCACCAAGGGTTGTCTACGCTCACTCAGACAGGCTACATACTGTCAGGAAACCCGTCAGAGCGAAGGG
Organism: Macrobrachium nipponense; assembly: GCF_015104395.2. Lineage (NCBI taxonomy): Eukaryota > Metazoa > Arthropoda > Malacostraca > Decapoda > Palaemonidae > Macrobrachium > Macrobrachium nipponense. The sequence goes on from NC_087207.1 coordinate 49,511,567, forward strand.
TTTTTCAAGAGGAGCTGCAAGGTGCAGACACCAGTCTACTAGGAAAGTCTACTAGTCTTCCATAGATGGTGCTTTAGGCATCAGAGTGAAAGGTTTTCTGGAGCAGCTGCAGAAGCTACTGCAAGGTGCAGACACCAGTCTAGCTACGTCTACCAGTCTAAGTGGGCAGTCTTCCGCAGATGGTGCTTTAGCCATCACATTTTGCCTTTTGAGACAGATCACCGATTTTCTCCTCTACTTAAGAACCTCTTAGAACTTTTAAGAACCTCTCATCTTCCAAGATTGAAGGTTACTGGGCCATGCTTTCCTTTGTGTTTAAGCATCGTAATCTGGAGCTTTCTACCAATCAAGATCTTCATGACCTGCTGAAATCTTTTAATACTTCCAAGCATAAGTCGACATTGGTTTACTGGAACCTGGACGTAATACCGAAGTGGCTTGCGGGCCCTACCTTTGAGCCTCTGAAGTCTTCCTCTCTCAAGGATGTTTTACGTAAAACGGTTTTAGCAGCCTTAGCTATGGCTAAACGTGTGAGCGATTTACACACTACTATTGATAAAAGCCGGATTCTCCCAAGGTGACGTGGTCTGCTCCTTCACCTTGGACTTCCTAGCCAAGAATGAGGACCCTAGTAAGCCATGGTCTCGCTCTTTTCCTATAGGAATTTTACTGGTATCCTGGGCTCGGACAAGGAAGAAAGAGCTCTGCCCAGTCAGAGCACTGAGGTGTTACCTGGATAGAACGGAGACGATCAGGGGATCCTTGAGTAACCTCTGGTGTTCTGTCAAAAATCCCTCCTGTCCGCTTTTCAAGAACAGCCTCTTGTTCTGTATTAGAGACCTATAATATCTGAAGCTCATTCCCTGATACAGGAGGAATCGCTTCCGCTGCTTAAAGTGAGAGCTCATAAGGGTCAGAGCTGTTGCCACTTCTCTTTCCTTTAAACATAACTTGTCACTTTCTGCGATCCTTCAATCCACTTATTGGAGGTGTAAGTCAATATTTGCGTCACATTATTTGAAACAAGTAGAAACTGTTTGAAAATTGCAGTAACTTTGGCCCGTTGGCTGTAGCTACCATGGTATTGGATGAGGAAACATAGGAGAGACATGCTCTCTCTCTTATCTCTTTTCCTTGTGTCATAGATGTCTAGTTATGGGGAGCCTGGGGGAATACCTGGTACCTGGAGGACCCACCAGTTTGTTTGTTGGCGAGTGTCTTTTTGGTTAGTGTCTTTTTGTTATGAATTTATGTAATGGTGAAAGGTTTACTCTGTCAATCATTTACCTTCATTTTGCAACAAACAGGAGGTCTGTGGCACAATATTTCGATTTATGGTGAATTATGAAAAAACTTTTTCCATCCCTCCGCGCACATTAATTCTGTTGAAAATCTCAGAATTTCTTTAGTCACCTTGTGGTAATTTTTGCACCATTTTCTATTAGGATTTACATAAAGTGTTATACATGAAAATGTGTGCAATTTCATGTAGAATACAACTAAAAATAACTCATGGTTATAGCTTTTATCAGTTTTGAAAGATTTTCATATAAATCACGATATGTGCCAAAATTTAAACTTACGGTCAACTTTGACTCGACTGAAATGGTCGAAATATGGAATTGTAAGCTAAAACTCTTACAATCTAGTAACTTCAATCATTTACCTTCATTTTGCAACAAACGGGAAGTCTCTAGCACAATATTTCAATATGTGAATTTCTGACGAAAAAAAATTTTTCCTTACGTCCGCACAGTAACACTGCTGAAAATCCCAAAATTTCTTTAGTCACCTTGTCGTAATTTTCACACCGTTTTATATTAGGTCTTACATAAAGTGTTATACATGAAAATGTGGCCAATTTCATTTAGAATACAAAAAAAAAATAGCTCATGGTTGTAGCTTTTATCAGTTTTGAAATATTTTCATATACAGTGGTACCTCGAGATACGAAAGGCTCAACTTACGAAAAACTCGAGATACGAAAGCTGACACGAAAATTTTTACTGCTCTACATACGAAAAGTTTTCAAGATATGAAAGGTTTCTGAAAGTCCGAGATTCGCCTGATAACAATTTTGAAACTCGCGCCGCGCGCCGCCATCCTAGTTCTAGTAGACTCGCCACCACCCTCCTGCTCTCCCATTGGTTCCTGAGGCTAGCCAAGCCATGAGATCCTTCTCTCCTATTGGACAACATCCCTCCCAGCATGCATCTTACGTGGTGGCGTGCCTTCGCTCGGCCACTTCGCACCTGAAGCTTTATCGTACACATGCGGCATTTGTTCGGTCCAACGATTTCGTTTAGTATCGTAAATTCGTTAGTGATTTCGTTGTGCTACTTTATTGTGTTGTGAGAACCTAATTAGTATACGTACTACATACGTAACTTAATTACGTACAGTACATATAGTCATGGGTCCCAAGAAAGTTGCTAAAGTTCACAGAAAGAAGAGAATGCTTTCTATGGAGACAAAAATAGAGATAATAATAAAGTATGAAGCTGGCTTGCGGTTTAGCGTGATCACTAAGGAATACGGCCGAAATCCGTCGACGATAGGCACCATCCTTAACCCTTAAACGCCGAAGCGGTAAAATAAAATTGTCTCCCGTGTGCCGGAGGTGTCACTGATACTTTTTAGTGCGATAAGAAAGAAATTCTCGCTTGCGCGCCTGCGTAACGATTGTAAACAAAACAACACCTTGATCCGTGAACTCCCAGCATCCCCCAAGGCACGTGATTCAAAAGTTTACGGCTGGTAGGCCTTTAAGTATTTTTCCGCGAATTTTTAAAAAATCTTTTCTATGTTGACGTAAAATACGTCCAATCGCCACCCGACAGACAATTTATCTCGACCTAAAATACGTCCAATAGGCGTTTAAGGGTTAAATAAGTTCAAAAACAGAAAATCTGTTAATGAAAAAAATAATTTAGGTCACAACGAGACTTTTCAAGTCATATTTAGACTTAATAGCATGTCTTAAAACGAAAAAAATATTTAAGACTTACATAATAGCTTGTCTTAAACTGAAAAATTACCTTGTCTCCTATATAAGTAAAGTATCTAGATATTGGTTTATGCTTACTATTAGAAAGAAAATTTGCTCAGAATTGAGTTAAATGGTGTCCAGTCAAAACGTTTCCTTACCAAAACGTCCCTCCTAACACCTATAAATACTCTGTTTTTTCCATCTGCCCCCCCTCCTGTGGCGCTTGCTCTTGGTATCACTGATTAATGGGTGAGGGGGGGCCTGGTGCAGTGTGCTATTCCGTCCCCCTCTTTCCCTCCCTCCCTCTAGGACCGTAATGCAACTTACTCTCGCATATCACTCGATTGATAAAACATCTGTGCGCCACTTCATTTTTATGGGGAAGTATTCATTTTTCATCATTCATTTTGAAGACAATTTTTCAGCCAAGACTATTAGGGTGGTAATCCTGTAATCAAAGGAGCCTTAAATTTGTTTACATATTCATTTATTAATAACATGTAGCCTAGCACTGATACGTCTTTTCAACATAATTGTAATGTTAAATAAAAGGAGTAGCTATAAATTTGTTTCAGTCAACTGCGAGAAATGAGGAATTACCATAGAATCATGCAGCGGCAGCAGACACTTTTATGTAAAAAATTCCTGAATTATTTTTCTTATAACTCGGCTCATCATAAAGATATTGTTGGCATTGTATGATTACCACCCAAATATTCTTGGCTGAAAAACGGTCTCGAGATAGAATGATGAAAAACGAATACTTCCTCATAAAAATAAAGTGAACAGATGTTTTATCAATCAGGTGATTTGTGTGAATAAGTCGTACTACGGTCCGAAGGAGAGGGAGTGTGAGAAGGAGACAGAACAACACACTCCACCTGCCTCCCCTCTCGCTCAACTGTAATTCGTTAATCAAGTGAATCCACTATAAAAATAGCAATGATATTGATGCCAGTGACTAGCGAATAAGGTGACAGCTTGAAGTAAAAAGCATTACAACCAGAGCTTTCTATTTTCTAAATATATTGGGGCAGATAAGAGTATTTTTAGAAGGATTGCAATGATGATACAAGCATCAAATTTACAAGTGTCCTAGTGTCTGAAGGACAATTATCCTGCAAACAGAGGAAAGTGTACAAGCAAGTGCAAAGACAGCTGTTTAACATTTGGGACAAATACATAGAAGAAAGAATGAGTCCCCAACAGGTACTTAGGAAATGTGCCCGTTTGACTAGGCCATCCATGTCCTAAGATTAATAAAATGACTGTTCTCCTTTTAACCTTTTAACCTATTGACGAATTTTTAAAATAATATAATGCAACATATGTAGTAAGTTGAATTTACTATTTTTTTAAATGCATGTAACTTTTACCATTTGCCTTCTGTTCAATATCTTATCTGGGGGGACATTTTGGAAGGGAGACGTTTTGGAAGGGGGACATTTTAACTGGAAACCAGAGCTTTAAATACGCTGAAATAATCTCGTATTCAACATCAGTTGATTTCCAAACCAAAACATTGACAGCTATATGTTAGTATTTTATAATACGTACAATAATATGAGAATATACATACTATATTATTGGATACAGTGAAGTAATGTATCACTTTTTAAAAGCCTCATGGAAAAGATATATTCATTACGTTTTTATTTTATAATTATACATAGCCATCAGCACCCTGTCATCACTCAATTATACCAATGTCGGACTGAGTCCGATTCTCGTTTCGTGTCCGTTTTTTTTCTACTATCATGGTCAGAATGCATTGAACCTCCAGAATTGGCTTATATAAATAAATTACTGTACTGTATATGTATATAGTATGTTGTAGGCTAGGCTACTGAATTCGTATTTATATGATATATTGTAGTACTATGCACTAGGCTAACTCTTGTTAATGTTATTCAATTTCTCTCTGTACTGAGTTATCATAAGCCAATATGCATTGAACCTAGAGAATTAGCTGAAATTGATCATTATCATATTGCATATGTATAAAGTATACGATGTTAGTGTAGGCTAGGCCACCCTAAATGTAAAGATGGTACTCATTACCCTAGTGTAGGCTAGGCATATTCAAGATACGATTTTCCAGCAATGGTGGGTTTTTAGGAACCTAACCCCATCATAAGCAGGAGAATACCTGTACACCTGTACATGGATGTTTCTTAATTAAAAACATGACTTTTTTTTTCATAAATCAGGATGGTTTGGATATGTTTCACAGGACTGGAATGAATGGATTAAATCTATTTCAGTTATTTTAAATGTGAGAAATTTGTTTGACATACGAGTAGATTGACTTGCGAGTTCAGTTACAGAATGATAGAATATAGATTTGTATATACAAATTTGTATATATATATATATATATATATATATATATATATATATATATATATATATATATATATATATATACATATACACACAATACATACATACACGTATACATACATATATCACATACATACTATATATGTATAGTATGTACACATATATATATACTAATATAGTGCTATATGTATATATATATATATATATATATATATAGTATATATATATATATTAGTATTATATATAGTATATAGATCTATAATATATATATATATATATATATATATATATGCGATGTATATATATATGTATATTTATACATATATATATATACTATATATCTAGATAGTATATAGTATACTATATATACTATATAGTAGTAGTATATATATATATATATACTATAGTAATATATATATATATTGTATATGTATGTATATATTATATATAGTATATATATATATATTACATATATATATATATCATATATATATATAGGTATATATATAGATAGATATATATAGATAGTATATATATCCCGAGATATATATATATATATATATATATAATATATATATAGATATATACTATATAGTATAGGAATATATATTATAGATATATATATAGATATATAGTTATATACTAGATATAGATATATAATATATATATAGATATATATATATAGATATATATATATATATATATAATAGATATATAGATATATATATATATATAGATATATATATAGATAGATAATATAGATAGATATATATATATAAGATATATAGATATAATTATATATAATAGATAATAGATAATAGATATATATAGATAGATAGATATATATTATATTAAGATATAGATAGAATATAGATATATATATATATATTATAAGATGATATATATATATAGATAGATAGATATATATATAGATAGAATAGATATATCGATAGATATAATATATTATTAATGATATATATAGATAGATAGAGTATATATATATATATATAGTATCTATATATATATATAGCAATAGCTATATAGATATATATAGATAGATAGATATAATAATATGATAGACTATATAGATAGATATATATATATATATAGATATATATATAGATAGATAGATATCTATAGATAGATAGATAATATAATTCTAGATTAAATAATATAATTCTATAGATAGATAGATATATATAATATATATATTATTATATATATATATATATATATTAATAGATAGATAGCCTATAATTAGATATATTTATATATATATATATTATAATATAATATATTATATATAAGATTAGATAGATAGATATAATATATATATATATATATATAATATATAATATGTAGATAGATAGATAGATAGATATTATATATATAGGATTATAATCTTATAGATAGCTAGATAGTAGATAGCTAGATAGATAAGTAGATAGATAGATGATAGATAGATAGATAGATAGATAGATATATCGATATATAGATAATAATATATATATATATAATATAAGTATATATAGTATATCTATATATATATATATATTATATAAATTAATATAGATATATATATATATATATTATATATATATATTATACATTTATAATATATTTTATATTAGTATTAATTATATATAATATAAAATACAACACACACACACACACACACACACACACACACACACATCTATAATACATACAGTGGACCCCCCGTATTCATGTTCTCCGGATTCGCGGGCTCTCACATTTGCGGATTTCTCTCGGGAACATTTTCCCGCATTATTCACGGAAAATTTGCACATTCGCGGTATTTTTCTGAGAAATAAGCATAATTTTTTTTTTTTCATCAATTTTATCATAAAATGCACTTTATGTGATAAAACTATTAAAAAAACCAGGTATGATAATTTTTAGTGTTTTTTCTTGAGTTTTAACTAACGAAATAGGTTTTAAGCATTTTCATAAGGGTTGCAACCATTCGCAGGTTTTAACTATTCACGGGGGTTGGGGGGGTTCTGGTACACATCCCCCGCGAATATGGGGGACCACTGTATATATTTATTTATCTCGGTACTTACTCCTCATTTTTAATTATGCAACTTACCCAGTAATTACATAGCTATGGTTTCTGTTATTCGCAGCAGTATAGATTCAAAATTCGAGGTAGCGACACCGATAAGTGTGTAGGTGACAGTCTCTCTCTCTCTCTCTCTCTCTCTCTCTCTCTCTCTCTCTCTCTCTCTCTCTCTCTCTCTCTCCCCACCCCTAGCGAGACGGTTAGGAACAACACAGCCAATAAGCTCATTCAGTTTCAGCGACTCCTGGTGTAAACATCTGGTGTCGGCAGCAGTTATTCAATTTTTACCGGTCATTTACCAGATTTCGCTATACAAACCGAGAGTGGAATTACATCAGCTGAAAGTTTCAGGATGAGTTTTTTCCTTGTTTTATTGCATTTCACTGAAGTAGTACATCTTTAGTTCGCATTTACAGGGACTTGCAGTTAATTAGTCAACTACTATTTGAAGAGTGTGGAACTATATGTAAACATTGGTTGTAGAGGACCAATGTTTACGTTTGTTAGCAATCAGATATTGTTCAATAACACGTTTCAGTAGCGATATTTTGATTAACCCTTAAACGCCGAAGCGGTATTTTAAAAATAGTCTTCCGTATACCGACGGCGTTCTCGAGTGAGCGCTGAAGCTGAAAAAATGTTTTTTTCAAAAAATCACAGCATGCTTAGTTTTCAAGATTAAGAGTTCATTTGTGGCTGCATTTTTTTTCATTGCCTGAGGTTTTGTATGCAACCATCAGAAATGAAAAAAATATGATTATCATATATAAATATTGGGATATATGACAGAGCAAAAAAAAATTTCATATATAATGGTATACAAATTGCGCTGTGAGCAAAACGATTAAAGCTAACGAGTTAATTTTTTCCCGTTTTATTGTACACTAAATTGCGATCATTTTGGTATATAACGCATTGTAAGATGATCAAGGCAACACAGAAAAAAAATTATAACAAAATGATGCATGAATTCGTAACGCGCGGACATAAAAAAAAGCTGTTTTCACAAATTCACCATAAATCGAAATATTGTGCTAGGGACTTCCCGTTTGTTGCAAAATGAAGGTAATTGATTGAATATTACTAGACTGTAAGTGTTGTAGCTTACAATTGCAGTTTTCGACCATTTCGGTCGAGTTAAAGTTGACCGAAGGACGAATTTTTTTATTTATCGTTATTTATATGAAAATATTTCAAAACTCACAAAAGCTACAATGATGGGTTGTGTTTTGTTGTATTTTACATGAAAATGCGCACATTTTCATATATAATACTTTATGTAACGGATAATTTAAAATGGTGCAAACATTGCGATAATCGGACGAAAAAATTTATGATTTTTTCGGAAGAGTTACCTCACAGACATAAGGAATTTTTTTTTTTTATAAATTCACCATAAATTGAAATATTGTGCTAGAGACTTCCAATTTGTTGCAAAATAAAGGTAAATGATTGAATATTACTAGAATGTAAGAGTTTTAGCTTACAATTGCGTTTTTTGACCATTTTGGTTGAGTCAAAGTTGACCGAAGGTTGATATTTTGGCACTTATCATTATTTGTATGAAAATATTTCAAAACTGATAAAAGCTACAACCATGGGTTGTTTATTGTTGTATTCTACATGAAATTGTGCACATTTCCATATATAAAACTTTATGTAACAGCAAATTTAAAATGGTGCAAACATTACGACAATCGTACGAAAAAATTTATGATTATTTCGAAAGAGTTACCGCGCTGATGTAAAGAAAAAGTTGTTTTCTTAAATTCACCATAAATCAAAATTTGTTCATGACACTTACCTGCCAGATATATATATAGCTGTATTCTCTGACGTTCAACAGAATTTCAAAACTCCCGGCACACGCAGTGGTCGGCCAGGTGGTTAGTACCCATTCCCACCGCTGGGAGGCGGGCGTCAGGAACCATTCCCATTTTCTATTCAGATTTTTCTCTGTCGCGGTAGTGTAAACACCTGTTGCCATTACCTCCGCTCAGGATTTTCGAAAACTTCTTTGGTCACTTAAGTATTCTGATTGTCTTTTGGTTTTTGAAATTGGCTTTGTGACTTGGCATACGCTATTGTGGTTTGGATTTGGATTTGGCTTGGATTGTTCTTGAATCGTGATGTCTGGATCTAGTTCTACTAGTTTCAGGGTGTGCGGTGTGAAAGAGTGTAAGGTTAGGTTACCGAAAGCCTCGGTAGACCCTCACACGGTGTGCACGAATTGTAGAGGGCATGTTTGCTTATTGGATGATAGGTGTAAAGAATGTGAGGTTCTGACTAATATTGAATGGAAGGCGTATGAGTCTTACGTACTTAAGGAACTTGATAGAAATTCGACGCTGATAGGAGAACATACTCTAATTTCCTCTTCAAAAATTCTTCGGGGAAATAAGAGTTTAGTCTCTTCTCGCTCGAAACAGGACACCTCTGCTGTTCCTTTGGAAGAAGAAGATTCAACTGACCCTGGTCCTGAGGATGAGGAAGAGTCTTCAGCCTCATCTTCTTCAGATTATAAAACCCTGACTCGCCTTTTGAAAGACTTGTTTCCTAATAAGTTTCAAGCTCCGGTTCCTCTCTCTCCGCCTTCCCAACTATCTTCATCGAAGGCAAGGAAGACGCCAGGATTTGTGTAGATGGCCACGTCACTCTCCACAAAAAGGGCGTTCAAAAGGATCCACGATTGGATGGAATCCAAGAAGGCAAAGGGCAAGACTTCATTTGCTCTTCCCCCCCGCAAAACTTAGTGGTAGAGGAGGAATCTGATATGAAACGGAGGAGGAAGCAGGTCTGAGGATCCCTGCCTCCGCTCAAGGTGATTTCTCTAATTTGGTGGATGCGCCGAGAAGATCTTACCTTCCGTCAGCAAAAGTATCCTGGATGATGACGGAAACAGACCATCATCTTAAGGGTATTTACAGGACACTGGAAGTTTTTAACTTCCTTGACTGGTGTCTGGGAGTCTTAGATATGCAGTCTAGAAGTCCAGACTCTATTTCTTTAGAGGAATTATCTAGTATTTTGTCATGTATGGACAAAGCAGTAAGAGATGGCTCCGACAAATTGGCATCACATTTTGCGTCGGGAGTCCTTAAGAAACGTGCGCTTTACTGCAGCTTTACATCGAAATCAGTATCACCCACACAGAAAGCAGAACTGTTGTTCGCCCCCTTTTCGGCTCATCTTTTTCCTCAATCAATGATAAAAGATCTATCAGTGAATCTTCAAGAAAAAGCAACGCAGGACCTATTATCTCAATCCTCAAAACGTCCTGCTGCCCATCCCTCTTCCCGGACTACGCAAGTTTCCAGGAAGAATTTTAAGCCCTTTCGTGGCAGAGCTCCCTCGAGAGCCTCCACTCGGGGGAGGACCTTCCCTAGAGGCAGAGCCCCATCAAATTCTAGGGGAAAGAAATGACTTATCTACCCTTCAGACACCGGTCGGAGCGAGACTCTCGCTCTTCGCAGAAGCATGGAGGATAAGAGGAGCGAACAGTTGGTCACTCGAAGTTATTGAGAACGTTTACAAGATCCCGTTCCTCTCAAGACCTCCATTAAGCACGGAACCGATAGATCTGTCGCCATCTTACCAGACTTCGAAACAACAGATCCTGCTAGATCTTTTGGATCAAATGTTAGAGAAGGAGAGCGGTAGAGCGGGTTCTATCATTGAATTCCCCGGGCTTTCACAACAGGTTATTCCTGGTTCCGAAGCAGTCTGGGGGATGGAGACCTGTCCTGGACGTGAGCAGACTGAATCTTTTCGTAAGGAAAGAAAAATTCAAGATGGAAACTTCACAGTCTGTTTTAGCAACACTAAGACCAGGGGACTGGATGGTGTCCTTGGATCTCCAAGATGCATACTTCCATGTCCCGATCCATCCTTGGTCCAGGAAGTACCTCAGATTCGTCTTAAAAGGACAGGTCTTCCAATTCAGAGCCCTCTGCTTTGGACTATGTACAGCTCCGATGGTTTTCACGTTTTTGATGCAAAACGTAGCAAAATGGCTTCATCTTTCGAAGATAAGAGTCTCACTCTATCTAGACGATTGGCTCATCCGGTCGTCTTGCAAGACAAAGTGTCTGGAGGACCTTCACACAACGTTACAGCTGACAAAAGCCCTAGTCCTTCTCGTCAATTTCGAGAAATCCCATCTGATCCCAACACAGTCCATCGTGTATCTGGGGATTCAGATGGATTCAGTGGCTTTTCAAGCTTTTCCATCCATGGAACGTCAGCTGAAATGCTTAGAAAAAGTATCAGTCTTCTTAGAGAAGGAAATATGCTCAGCGAGGGAATGGATGAGTCTGCTGGGGACCATTTCCTCGCTGGAGAAATTTGTTTCTCTGGGAAGGCTGCACCTCAGGCCGCTTCAGTTTTTCATAGCAGACAACTGGAAGAACAAAAAAGACTTGAACGAAATTTTGAGAATCTCTCAGTCGGTCAAAGACCATTTGAAGTGGTGGTTCGATCCCGTCAAGTTATCGGAAGGACTGTCCCTCAAGCTTCTGAGCCCAGACCTAGTGTTGTTCTCAGACGCGTCCATGACAGGCTGGGGAGCAACACTGGGGGAGGAGGAAGTGTCAGGCCTCTGGAGAGGGGAACAGAGGTCCTGGCACATAAACCTCAAGGAATTAGAAGCAATTCAATTGGCTCTGCAATTATTCGAGGGAAGAATTATAGGACAGATTGTCCAGATCAACTCGGACAACACCACGGCTCTCGCATACATCAAGAAATAGGGAGGGACGCATTCTCGATCCCTGTTTGAGATAGCGAGGAATATCTTGCTCTGGGCGAAGATGAGAGATGTAACGTTGCTAACAAGGTTCGTGTCAGGAGTGCAGAACGTTCAGGCAGACCTTCTCAGCTGCTTCCGACTGAGTGGACTCTCCATTCAGAAGTTTGCCGGGAGTTGTGGAGACTTTGGGGGAGGCCATTAGTAGACCTCTTCGCAACATCGAAGACAAAGAGGCTCCCAATTTACTGCTCCCCGGTTCTCGACCCAGGAGCGATAGCGATAGATGCCATGCTATGGAATTGGAATGGAATGGATCTCTACGCCTTTCCTCCATTCAGACTCCTGGGAGAGGTGATAAGGAAGTTTGCGGCTTCAGAAGGAGCAAGAATGACTCTGATCGCCCCATTTTGGCCTGCAAGCGACTGGTTCGCAGAGGTCATGTCATTTCTGGTAGACTTTCCAAGGACTCTGCCAGAAAGAATCGATCTACTCAAACAGCCCCACTTCGAGAGGTATCACAAAAACCTCTCCGCTCTGAGTCTGACTGCATTCAGACTATCGAAAAGTTGGCCAGAGCGAGAGTTTTTTCAAGAGCAGTGGCAAGAGCTATTGCCAACGCTAGAAGAACATCCTCTCAAGCTGTTTACCAATCGAAGTGGGCTGTTTTTAGGAGATGGTGTAAGAGGAGAGATGTTTCCTCCTCCACGAATTCTGTGAGCCAGATTGCCAATTTCCTTCTACACCTTAGAAATATTGACAAGCTTTCAGTGCCCACGATCAAAGGCTACAAAAGCATGCTGTCGACAGTCTTCCGACACAGGGGCTTGGATTTTTCGAATAATAAGGATCTGCACGATCTATTGAGGTCTTTCAAAACCTCAAAGATTCCACGACCTAGAATTCCCTCATGGAATCTGGATGTTGTCTTGAAATTTCTAATGTCAAGCCCATTTGAACCTTTGCATGCTGCCTCGATGAGGGATCTAACTAGAAAGGCTGTCTTCCTAACCGCTTTGGCAACAACGAAAAGGGTTAGCGAGATTCAGGCCATGAGTAAGCATGTGGGCTTCAGAGAACACAATGCGGTGTGTTCTCTGAGTCCCTCGTTCTTAGCTAAGAACGAAAACCCGTCCAACCCCTGGCCCAAGAGCTTTGAAATCAAGGGGTTATCAGAGATCACCGGACAAGAACCAGAGAGAGTCCTGTGCCCTGTCAGGGCTCTCAAGTTTTATCTGGCGAAAACTAAACAATGTAGAGGTCCGTCGGACAACCTGTGGTGCTCGGTCAGGAGACCAGAATTACCAATGTCGAAAAACGCTCTAGCGTTCTTCTTAAGAAGCACCATCAGGGAGGCTCATGTGTCCTGTCCAGAAAGTGACCTTAGTCTTTTGAAGATTAAAGCTCACAAAGTCAGAGCTATAGCGACTTCGGTGGCTTTCCAAAATAATATGGTACTCAGTGATATCTTGAGTGCCACATATTGGCGAAGCAACTCTGTGTTCGCTTCACATTACCTCAGAGATGTGAAAGCGACATATGAGAATTGCTATTCGCTGGGACCGTACATTTCCGCAGATATAGTAATGGGGACATGAAGCGGCACGATTCCCATCCTTTTGAAAATGGATAGGTGTGCTTTTAATTTATGGTGTTGTTTTTTATGGTTGTAGGGTTGCCACTTGAGGCGGACTTCCCTTTATTTAGCCTAAAAGTTATGGGACTAACTTAGTTGGGCTAGGTCAGGTGGTATTGTTTATGCTTCGTTGTCCTCAGAGTATGGTCAAAATGGTCTAGTCACATTGTGGTCACGCTCCCGTTGACAGATCATCTAGAACTCTCCAGCTATACGGGTCACTACCTTGCTGGAAACTCTAGTAAAGCAGAAGCAGACTTGGGTGACAGTAATCACGAAGTCAGCTATGCTAACAGGTAAGGAACCAAGATGTCAATCATCTGCATGTAATTTGTTTCCAAAATCCTTCTATTCTGTCCCATCCCACCTCCAAGGGTGGGATTCAGCTATACTATATATATCTGGCAGGTAAGTGTCATGAACAAAATGATATTATCATGATACAATAAAGTTTGTTCATACTTACCTGGCAGATATATATAATCAAGTACCCACCCACCTCCCCTCAGGGGACAGTGGTCTAGAAAAATCTGAATAGAAAATGGGAATGGTTCCTGATGCCCGCCTCCCAGCGGCGGGAATGGTTACTAACCACCTGGCCGACCACTGCGTGTGCCGGGAGTTTTGAAATTCTGTCGAACGTCAGAGAATACAGCTATATATATATCTGCCAGGTAAGTATGAACAAACTTTATTATATCATGACAATATCATTATTGTGCTAGAGACTTCCAGTTTGTTGCAAAATGAAGGTAAATGATTGAATATTACTAGAATATAAGAGTTTTAGCTTACTATTGCGTTTTTTGACCATTTCGGTAGTCAAAGTTGACTGAAGGTTGAAATTTTGGCACTTATCGTTATTTATATGAAAATATTTCAAAACTGATAAAAGCTGCAACCATGAGATTTTTATTGTTGTATTCTTCATGAAATTGTGCACATTTTCATATATAATACTCCATGTAACGGCTAATATAAAATGGTGCAAAAATTATGTCAAAGTGACGAAATAATTTCTGAGATGTGTCGCTGATGCTTTTTAGTGCGAGAAGAAAGAAATTCGCGCTTGCGTGCCTGGGTAACGATTGTAAACAAAACACAATGCCTTGATCTGTGAGCTCTCAGCATCCCCCAAGGCGCGTGATTCAAAAGTTTTTGCCTAGTAGGCCTATAACTATTTTTCCACGAATTTGTAAAAAAACTTTTTTATATAGACGTACCATACGTCCAATCGGCACCCAACAGAGAATTTATATCGACGTTTAATGCCTCCAATCGGCGTTAAGGGGGCCGGCCAGCTAACGTAATTTTTTAAGGACAGGACTTTGATATTCATTCTCCAAACCGCATATGATTTTTGCCTCTGACCTTCGGTTTTCTGACGCTAGTGCGATTTATCCCGAAAATAACCATTTTTCAAATTCTATCTCCTCCCTTGATATTTGATATTAAGACCTAGGATTACTACCATATATAGACCTGATGTATACCTCCAATCAAATGAGGAGTTTTTTTTTCTAAAAGTAATTTTTTTTTTGCTAGATATGAATTTTTCAATATGGTAAAGAAAATAAACCCTATAGATCAGGAGAGAAAAATTTATAAAAAAAAAAGATGAAACAAAATTCCAATGTTATAGCTTTAAAACTAAGTGAGAAGATAGATTTTGAAGGTCAATAAGTATAGTTTTGAGATACGGGCATTCAAAGTTTATGCGTATTTCTATAAAGATAATGTTAACCCTTCAACGCCGATTGGACGTATTAAACGTCGACATAAATTGTTTGTCGGGTGCTGATTGGATGTATGGTACGTCGATAAAAAAAGTTTTTTTAAGAATTCGCAGAAAAATACTTATAGGCCTACCAGGCGAAAACTTTTGAATCACGCGCCTTGGGGGATGGTGGGAGCTCACGGATCAAGGCGTTGTTTTGTTTACAATCGTTACGCAGTTGCGCAAGTGCGAATTTCTTTCTTATCGCACTAAAAAGTATCAGTAACACATCTCAGAAATTATTTTGTCACTTTGACATAATTTTTGCACCATTTTAAATTAGCCATTACATGGAGTATTATATATGAAAATGTGTGCAATTTCATGTAGAATACAACAAAAAAATACTCATGATTGTAGCTTTTATCAGTTTTGAAATATTTTCATATAAATAACGATAAGTGCCAAAATTTCAACAGTTGGTCAACTTTGACTCTACCGAAATGGTTGAAAAACGCAATTGTAAGCTAAAACACTTATATTCTAGTAATATTCAATCATTTACCTTCATTTTGCAACAAATTGGAAGTCTCTAGCACAATATTTAGATTTATGGTGAATTTATGAAAAAAACTTTTACCTTACGTCCACGCTGTAACTCTTCCGAAAAAATCATAGATTTTTTCGTGCGATTGTCGTAATGTTTGCACCATTTTAAATTAGCCATTACATAAAGTTTTATATATGAAAATGTGCACAATTTCATGCACAATACAACTAAAAACAACCCGTGGTTTTAGCTTTTATCAGTTTTGAAATATTTTCATGTAAATAATGGTAAGTGCCAAAATTTCAACCTTGGTCAACTTTGACTCTACCGAAATGGTCGAAAAACGCAATTGTAAGCTAAAACTCTTATATTCTAGTAATATTCAATCATTTACCTTCATTTTGCAACAGATTTGTAGTCTCTAGCACAATATTTCGATTTATGGTGAATTTATTAAAAAAAAATTTTCCTTACGTCCGCGCGGTAACTCTTCTGAAAAAAATCATAAATTTTTTCATCCGATTGTCGTAATGTTTGCACCATTTTAAATTAGACATTACATAAAGGTTGTAGCTTTTCTCATTTTCGAAATATTTGCATATAAATCACAATAAATACGTTCGGTTAACTTTGACTCGACCGAAATAGCCGAAAAATGCAATTGTAAGATAAAACTCTTACAGTCTAGTAATATTCAGTCATGTACCTTCATTTTGAAAGAAATTTGAAGTCTCTAACACAATATTTAGATTTATGGTGAATTTAAAAAAAAAACTTCCCTCAGTGTGCGGATTCTCCGCCGTAAATCTCCGAAATGCGTACGCCGCATTCTCGTAATATTTGCTCCGTTTCATATTAGGCGTTTCATAGAGTTTTATAAATGAAAATGTGCGCAATTTCATTCAGAATACAACTAAAAATAATTGAAGGTTTTCTCATTTTCGAAATATCATATAAAAAAAAAATATATATAAAAAATTCTACATTTGGTCAACTTTAACTCGTCCGAAATGGTCGAAAACTGCAATTGTAAGCTAAAATTCTTTCAGTATAGTAATATTCAATGAATTATCTTCATTTTGAAACAAATTGGAAGTCTTTAGAACAATATTTAGATTTATGGTGAATTTAAAAAAAACATTCTTTACGTCCATGGGTTACGAATTCATGCATCATTTTGTGATAATATTTTCTCTGAGTTGCTTTGATCATTTTACAATGTGTTATATACCAAAATGATTGCAATTTAGTGTACAATACAACGAAAAAAATTAACTTGTTAGCCTTAACCGTTATGCTCACAGCGCGATTTGAATACAATTATATATGAAATTTAATTTTTGCGCTATCATATATCTCATATCTCATTATTTATATGATAATGATATTTTTTTCATTTCTGATGGTTGCATACTAAACGTCAGGCAATGACAAAAAAGAGCCACAAATGAACTCTTAATCTTGAAAACTAAGTGCGCTGTGATTTTTTGAAAAAAATATTTTTTCCGCTTCGGCGCTCACTCCGAGACCCCCTCGGCATACGTGAGACGATTTTTATTATACCACTTCGGCGTTAAAGGGTTAATAAATAATGATTATTATGAATGTAAATTATATTTCTTTTTTGTGTATTAATAAACCAAAACTATTTTATTTTTCATAATTTAGTCATAAATGATGATCCCTTTGCTCATATATCGTAGACGGGGCACTCCTTCCTACACAACTCTCTCTCTCTCCTTCACTAACTCGGCTAATTACAGCGAATTGTCTTCATCTGTATGTTAGCGAGATGTTTTCCTTGTATTTTTCTCTTTGGCGTGATGAAATTCTTGCTGAAACAAAGATAAACAAACGTAAATGCAAGAGAATGTCAGAGGTGAAACTTGAAGGTGTACTCTCTTTTTACAAAGACAGTTTAATAGATCATGATTATTATGAATTTCATATTCCATTTTGGGTATTAAAAAACCAAAACTATGTTATTTATCATAAATGAAGACCTCTTTGCTCAAAGATCGTAGCCTTGGGCACAGTGTGACGTGTGCTGTCAGGCAAGACGGGGGCGTTACTACGCAACCCTCCCCTCTCTCTTCACTAACTACGCGTATTTTTTGATATTCTGTAATACATTGGTACCTCGAGATACGAAATTAATCCGTTCCGAGGCGGCCTTCGTATTATGAGTTTTTCGTATCTTGGAACACATTTTACATGTAAAATGGCTAATGCGTTACAAGCCCTCCAAAAACACCCCAGTAAATTATATTTCCCGGGCTAAAACACATGTTCTAGGGTTACGACGGAAGAAATATGACTTCAAAAAGGCAAAATACTGTACATACTTGAGTAATATTCAACTGCATGTAATGTTCAACCCCATTTTTACTGCATATATTAGGACTTTAGCATATGTCCCTTAGCAATAAGCCTAGCCTATGTTAGCGGTTGCTACAGTAGCCTAGTCTATGATTCTGACATCTAAACCTAAGAGCTAAAAGCTTAGAATATGCCAATAAAATGTATAAATAATCAGTATGTACTCATTTCAAATAATTATTAATTAATCATTAACTATAATACACAAACAAACAAAAAACAAACCTTCCAATCGATTGTTTACATTCAGCTCTTACCCGTCTTACGAGTATCGAACGAGCGCCAAGCAATCATTTTTCCTAGCACACAGTAAGCCATGAATTGTCATTAGTATCTCTCTTCAACTAATGAAACTACCAAACAGTATAATAACCGTTCATTTCTATTCTTTATTTTATCTTTACCTAATGGAGATACCGAGTTACTGACAGCTATCATGGAACATACGTATACGTAACGTAACGTAATTATAAAACAGAAGAAGAAATCTAAAAAATACGTATTTGTTGGGAGTCTGATTTATTTTATATTTTATGATATCTAATTCACAATTTTTTTTATTAAATGTATTGGCATGTACTAATTTCAAATAATTATTAAGTAACCATTAACTATAATAAACAAACAAAAAAAAGGCTTCCAAACGTCTGTTTACATCCAGCACTTACGAGTATCGAACAATCGACAAGCAATCACTTTACACAGTAAGCCATAAATTTTCATTATCTCTCTTCAACTACTGAAACTACCAAACAGTATAATAACCATTCATTTCTATTCTTTATTCTATCTTTACCTAATGTTTTTTTTTCTATTAAATGTATTGCATGAATAAGTTTTTCAATTTACAGCATCCTTTTACCAATAGAATACTTAAAGCACAAGGGGTAGATGCTGACCAATAGGAGAGCAGGACCTTATGGGGTGACTAGCATCAGGAACCAATGGGAGAGCGGGAGGATGGTGGCGAGTTTACTCAGTTGGTGGCGCGGGAGTTTTAAAATTGTTCTCGGTGGTCCGGGCGAATCTCGGGACTTTACAGCAACAACCTTTCGTATCTTGAAAACTTTTCGTATGTAGAGCAGTAAAATTTTTCGCATTGGCTTTCGTATCTCGAGTTTTTCGTAAGTAGAGCCTTTCGTATCTTGAGGTACTACTGTAATACTTGAGCGATTTTTCTTCGTCTGTATGTTAGCGAGAGGTTTTCCTTGTCTTTTCCTCATTGGCATGATGAAATTCTTGCCGAAACATAGATAAAGATACGTAAAAGCAAGTGAATGTCAGAGGTGAAACTCGAACGTGTAGACTACTTGAGGTTTGTGCTCACACTGAATTGTGGTTGAACTTGGTAGCTGACTGAAGACTCCCTTCTCGACCCTGGGAATGTCTACAGGTGCCATTTCTCCCAATTTCTTTGACAATAATTATCAAAATTTACGATAACAGAAGAAATATTCCATTTTCTTGTATGGATCAATGTTTTAGGCTTATTGAGATAAGTTAACTAATTGCCCTGTAACTATGAAAGTAAGAGGAATTTTGACAAAATATTTCGTATACATTGTCTCAATTGCCATATGAAGCTCCATGAATTTTTTCATGACTGCATTTTTCGCCCTATACCCCCATATATAAGGGTTCCAGCTGGCCCCCTTAAAGGGTTAAATCATTTTCACAATGAGTAACGCATAGAGTAGCATAACAATGTAAACATTGCATTCGTTTTCAGAACAATGTTGGTGTTGAATTTTATTTCAGCAAAAATGTGTTGGCAGGATTAGTAATTATTGTTTTAAGGTGTTTTCACCACTTTAGCTTGTTAGCATGTCTGCTACTGATCGAATTTGCAATATATTTAAACGCTTTTCAATCTTTTCAACTTCAGTGTAAAGGTTTAATGTAGCAGGAGAGAATTAGTTATTATGGATTTTTGGAGGGCAGTCTATTGAAATCCTATTAAAAGCAAAAATAAAATAATTATTGGTATTTTTATTGTTGATGTAATTAGTATTATTGGAAACAACTTGAAAACGGACAAGAGCCCACTACATAGAGAACATCCCCATAGAGGGCTGTACTTAAAACCATTAACCCTCTTACGCCGACTGGACGTATTTTACGTCGACATTTTTTGTCTCCCGTGTGCCGACTGGACGTATTTTACGTTTACTTACAAAAGTTTTTTTTAAATTTGCGGAAAAATACTTTTAGGCCTACCAGCCTAAAACTTTTGAATCACGCCGCCTTGGGGGATGCTGGGAGTTTCACGGATCAATAAGGGGTTTGTGTTTTGTTTACAAATCGTTACGCAGGTGCGCTGCAACAGGCTTTTTCTTTATGCGAAATTGTTCCTTTTCTTGTCCGCCCACATGCAGACTTAAAAAGGTATCTGTGACACATCTCGGAAATTATTTCGTCACTTTGACATAATTTTTGTACCATTGTAAATTAGCCGTTACATGGAGTATTATATATGAAAATGTGCGCATTTTTATGTAGGATACAACAATAAAATACTCATGATTGTAGCTTTTATCTGTTTTGAGATATTTTCATATAAATAACGATAATTGCCAAAATTTCAACCTTCGGTCAACTTTGACTCTACCGACCGTGGTAGAAAACGCAATTGTAAGCTAAAACGCTTATATTCTAGTAATATTCAATCATTTACCTTAATTTTGCAACTAATTGGAAGTCTCTAGCACAATATTTCGATTTATGGTGAATTTATGAAAAAACTTTTTCCTTATGTCCGCGCGGTAACTCTTCCGAAAAAAATCATACATGAGATTGTGGTAATGTTTGCACCATTTTAAAATTAGCTGTTATATAAAGTTTTATATATGGAAATGTGCACAATTTCATGCACAATACAACTAAAAACAACCCATGGTTGTAGCTTTTATCAGTTTTGAGATATTTCCATATAAATAACGATAATTGCCAAAATTTCAACCTTCGGTCAACTTTGACTCTACCGAAATGGTCGAAAAATGCAATTGTAAGCTAAAACGCTTATATTCTAGTAATATTCAAGCATTTACCTTCATTTTGCAACAAATTGGAAGTCTCTAGCACAATATTTTGATTTATGGTGAATTTATGAAAAAAATAACGTTTTCTTAACGTCCGCGCGGTAACTCTACCGAAAAAATCATACGTGCGATTGTGGTAATGTTTGCACCATTTTAAATTAGCCGTTACATAAAGTTTTATATATGAAAATGTGCACAATTTCATGTAGAATACAACAAAAAATAATTGAAGGTTGTAGCTTTTCTCATTTTTGAAATATTTGCATATAAATCACGATAAATAGAAAAAAACCCACGTTCGGTCAACTTTGACTCTACCGAAATGGTAAAAAAACGCAATTGTAAGCTATAACTCTTACAGTCTAGTAATATTCAGTCATTTATCTTCATTATGAAACAAATTCGAAGTCTCTAGCACAATATTTAGATTTATGGTGAATTTAAAAAAAAAACTTTCTTTCCCTCCGCGCGCGGATTCTCCGCCACAAATCTCCAAAATACGAACGGCCCATTTCATAGAGTTTTATATATGAAAATGTGTGCAATATTATGTAGAATAAAACTAAAAATATTTGAAGGTTGTAGCTTTTTTTATTTCCGAAATAATTGCATATAAAAAATATATATAAAAAAATTCGACATTTGGTCAACTTTAACTTGTCAGATATGGTCAAAAACTGCATTTTTAAGCTAATACTCTTACAGTATAGTAATATTCAATCATTTTTCTTCATTTTGAAAGAAATTGGAAGTATCTAGGACAATATTTAAATTTATGGTGAATTTTTGAAAAAAATATTTGGTTACGTCCGCGCGTTACGAATTCATGCATTATTTTGTGATAATATTTTCTCTGTGTTGCTTTTATCGTTTTACAATGTGTTATATACCAAAATGATCGCAATTTAGTGTACATTACAATGAAAAAGAAAGTAACTTGTTACCTTTAACCGTTTTGCGCACAGCGCGATTTGAATACAATTATATATGAAATTTCGTTTTTGCGCTATCATATATCGCATTATTTATATATGATAATGATATTTTTTTTCATTTTTGATGGTTGCATACTAAACTTCAGGCAATGACAAAAAAAGGAGCAAAAAATGAACTCTTAACCTTGAAAACTAAGCGCGCTGTGATTTTTTGAAAAAAATATTTTTTCCGCTTCCGCGCTCGCTCCAAAACCCCTCCGGCACACGGGAGACAATTTTTTATTTACCGCTCCGGCGTAAGAGGGTTAAGGGAACAAAGTAATGTTGATGTAGCATGTGGCCTTAGCTTGAATCAATTCAAAACTGTTAACCTGTTAAGCGTCCGCCCCGGATGAGCTCGCTGCTAACGTACCGTCACCCTTTTTTTGTAATCAGCGATCATAGCACTGATGATAGTTTTTCAAAGTTAATATTGATTTTTATGCTTATTATTCATACTGTAATTAAGTGTAGGAAATTCTCTCTCTCTCTCTCTCTCTCTCTCTCTCTCTCTCTCTCTCTCTCTCTCTCTCGGAGTCCAGTCACTCGGCAAAGAAAAGTCATCTTCACTCCCGCTATTGGAAGAAAAGTTTGTATCATCACTGGGGGATTCAGAACTAGAGCTCTCGTCATCAAATAGGTTATCAATATCAGACTCCTCATCTAGTATTTGATTGATCTCACCTGAAGAAATACGCCTCCTCTTTGGGACATTCATTGTGAAAGATGCGAAATCCAATTTGTCTCGATAAACGCCCGAAGCGTATTGAAAGAAAACCAACAGGGACAGGCAGTTTTCTAGCATAAGCGACCACCAGGAAAGATTTGCCAGGCTGGAAATAAGTTTCCCGTGTGTTGAGAGTGTTACCAAATGATGTTCCTACACTTTCTATACGAGTAAACGTATTATTACGGGGCTGACGGCTTGACAAGCACAGTTAAAGTCTTCAACGTAATATCCCGTTGAAGGCGCTACCGAGTAGATCGCGGTAAACGTATTATTACGTGGGTGACGCTTAACAGGTTAAGTACTAGCTAGAATGACGAAAGAGTGCGCTTGCCTTCTAAGCTTTTAGCTTAACTGGGCCGAATTATTCGGGCTGATCTTATCTTTAGCCATATGTTTGACGTAAGATTATGTCATGCATTTATCTCATAGTTTACTGAGCCCAGTAGTGGATGCACTAGGCGTCCACAAGCGTCTAGCGGATCTGTGGCAGTGTACAGTTGAGCCTAGTAGTACCCACTAGCGTCCGCTGGATCCACGGCGCCTTGCGATCAGTGGCACCTAGTAGTGAACATGGCGCCGAGCGCCCAATAGCGTCCATCGGCGCCAAGCGCCCAATAGCGTCCATCGGCGCAAGCGCCCAATAGCGTCCATCGGCGCCGAGCGCGAAGTGTCATCCATGGCGCCGAGCATCCATCAGTTCCGAGCTCTTTGTATTGTAGCTACACAGGTGTTCAGATAACACTCAATCCCAGTTGTTTTTTCTCTCCTGCTACTAGCTCTTTAATTTTAATGATATAACTTGTCCAGTGGTTGCACAGCTATAAGTTCCACTTATAGCTGTGTAGTTGATGGATAGGAATTATTGAAAAAAGGGATTTTGACGAAGGAAAAATCTATTTCTGGGTGATTGGCTCGTGTCGCCCTATGAAAGGATCCTTAATATCATTCTTTCTAGGTAAAATTAATCTAAAATTACCAGAGAAAAACAAAATTAAGAAAATGTCAGTGAAACTGACTTGCTCACTCTTAAAAAGAGTGTTACCCAAAATGATGTTCCTACACTTTCTTTACGAGTAAACGTATTATTACGGGGCTGACGGTCTTGACAAGCACAGTTAAAGTCTTCAACGTAATATCCCGTTGAAGGCGCTACCGAGTAGATCGCGGTAACGTATTATTACGTGGGTGACGCTTAACAGGTTAAGTACTAGCTAGAATGACGAAATAGTGCGCTTGCTTCTAAGCTTTTAGCTTAACTGGGCCGAATTATTCGGGCTGATCTTATCTTTAGCCATATGTTGACGTAAGATTATGTCATGCATTTATCATAGTTTACTGAGCCCAGTAGTGGATGCACTAGGCGTCCACAAGCGTCTAGCGGATCTGTGGCAGTGTACAGTTGAGCCTAGTAGTACCCACTAGCGTCCGCTGGTGGATCCACGGCGCCTTGCGATCAGTGGCACTAGTAGTGAACATGGCGCCGAGCGCCCAATAGCGTCCTTCGGCGCCAAGCGCCCAATAGCGTCCTTCGGCGCCAAGCGCCCAATAGCGTCCATTCGGCGCCGAGCGCCCGGAGCGCGAAGTGTCATCCATGGCGCCGAGCATCCATCAGTTCCGAGTTTTTCTTTGTATTGTAGCTACCACAGGTTGTTCAGATAACACTCAATCCCAGTTGTTTTTTCTCTCCGCTACTAGCTCTTTAATTTTAATGATATAACTTGTCCAGTGGTTGCACAGCTATAAGTTCCACTTATAGCTGTGTAGTTGATGGATAGGAATTATTGAAAAAAGGGATTTTGACGAAGGAAAAATCTATTTCTGGGTGATTGGCTCGTGTCGCCCTATGAAAGGATCCTTAATATCATTCTTTCTAGGTAAAATTAATCTAAAATTACCAGAGAAAAAACAAAATTAAGAAAATGTCAGTGAAACTGACTCGCTCACTCTTAAAAAGAAGTGTCGGTATGGTAATAGGGGCGAGTGGGAACACTACCACGAGACATTCACCAATTAGAACTTCCATTCATAATCCCCACAAGAGAGAGCTGATACCACGGGCGATGCAGCCGCTCTACTACTACTACTCAGAGGACGCCACGGACAGCAGCGCCCCTAGCGGACATCCTTAATCTAAAAACATCTTGTCCTGCATGGGGGGGGTAAACAATACAGGGTGGGTTTCATAGGGCGACACGAGCCAATCACCCAGAAATAGATTTTTCCTTCGTCAAAATCCCCCTTTTCTGGGCTCAGCTCGTGTCGGCCTATGAAAGAGTACCAGAGAAACAGACAAGATGGGAAAAAAGGACAAATGAAAAGCAGTTGTAAAACGAGGGATATAATATAAGTAAATCAATTACAGCATACAAACTAAGTACTTAAACCTAACTTATTCTAAACAGTAAACATAAAAGAACGTTTAGTAATGTAAAAGTACTTAAAATTACAGTAAAACCATAGTAAAAATATAATAATGCAGTGTAATATTAACAAAATAGATTTACTTAGAAAATTATTTACAAAATATACAAACACATTGTGTCCTACCCTAGCATAAAAATAAGGGTAGGTACACTGAAGTACATATGAGTACAAAGTGTGGATGTCCCTAGCAAAAAAAATAAGGGACAATCCACTAGTATGATTCAGCGGCTAAGGCTAGGATATCCGAGTAGCATGGCGATAGGGTGAGGCATGTTGGATGAGGTAGGTAGAAAGGAGACCTGGATCTGTACTACGACTACTATACAGTATCAGGAGAAACAATGTTTCCCGCTGCTTAACTGCTGAAAACATTTTAAAGAATTCCAAGGACTTAAGATAATGACGTTTAAAGACTGTCGGGGATTCCATCCAGTATACTTTTTAAGATCCTCAAAGTTCATATGTTGAAAGTAATTAATTGAGGTGGCTACTCCCCTGATATCATGTGCTTTTGGGAATGAATCAGGATTGGCTTGTTTAATGAAGTAAAGGATTTGTTGTCTAATACCTTTTACTGACAAAGTACCACCTTTTTCTCTCATGAAGAGAGAACCTGAGGATCTTTGAGGATTTACGAGATAGAAAGGCTCTTAAAGTGATACTGGGCAGAGAGAAGGATCTTGGGGAAGTGGGATGACTTTCCAAGGGCCCACCTTGCAAGAGGATCCTCATTTTTAGCTAAAAAGCTACGATCCGGAGCAACGCAGAACTTCTCCTGAGGGAGGAATTCCACATGACCCGCATCTCTGGATAGAGCCGACAGTTCTGAAATTCTAGCTCCTGAAGCTAGGCTTAATAAGAATAATGTCTTTCTAAGAAGCATTATGAATGTACAAGACGAGTTGTCAGTATCGAAGCTAGTTTGAGACATCATTTAAGAACCATGAAACTGCAGTAGGCCTTTGAGAAGGTTCTAAGTCTAGCACAGGCTTTAGGAATAGACGTGAAATAAGATTCAGTCAGATCTATCTGAAAACATAAACTGAAGATCTTCTTCAAAGCCGATTTATGAGTAGTAATAGTGCTAGCTGCTAAACCTTTTTCAAACAAGGATCTGAAAAGGATATAGCTAGATTAACTGTCATGGTTGTAGTGTTTGATTCTTTCAGGAAAGATGCTAATTTTTTAACAGCTGAGTCATATTGTTAATGGTTGACTCTCTCTTATCTGATTCTAGGAAGAGAATATTTGTGGATCAATATTAGCATCTTTATTAGCCGCAAACTTCATGAAGTCCATAAAGTTAGGGTCTGAAGAATTCCTGAGGAAGCGAACACAGTCCTCATTTGTAAGATTGATTTGGGACAGCTTGGGATTGGGAATCCGTTGAGGTCGGAGACCCAATTCCAGAAGAAGAGGATACCAGTTGCTCTTGGGCCAGTCCGGTGCAATCAGAGCTACTATTCCTTTGAAAGTCCTCAGCTTGCTTAAGACTTTCAAGAGAAGATTCACTGGAGGAAACACATAAATTTTTAAATTTTTCTCCACTGATCCCAATCTAACAACAGGGCGTCCGTGGCATAAGCCAGAGGGTCCAGGTTGGGGGCCACATAGCAAGGGAGCTTGTGGTTCGCTTGTGAGGCGAAGAGATCTACTTGGAGACCTGGGACTCTCCGGCATATCCACTGGAATGACCCGTCGTCTAGGGACCATTCTGATTCCAGAGGAACTGACCGGGACAAAGCATCTGCTATCACATTTCTTACCCCCGCCAGGTGAGTGGCGGACATTTGTGTTTGTTTGCTAGGGCAAGATGGCTATCATGACATGGTTCACATGCTTGGATTTGGACCCTCCTCTGTTGATGCAATGAACTACCACTGCACTGTCCAAAACTAGCCTTAGATGAGACTTTTTCGGGGGAAGCAGTCTCTTCAAGGTAAGAAATACTGCCATTGCTTCCAGAACGTTTATGTGGAGCTGGCGAAATTGAACTGACCAAGTCCCCTGAACCTGTTTGAACTGAGAATATCCCCCCCACCCGGACAGGGAGGCATCCGTGTGAATGGTTAACACTGGAAGGGGATATTGAAGGGGTACCTGCTTGGCTAAGTTCTTTACTTTTGACCATGGACGGAGTTGATTGCGAAGGATCTGTGGAATTACTGACAACTTGTCTCGAGATTTGGTGTTTGCTCTCGATCGCCAAACTCGATTTATATCTTTAAGCCTTGCTTTCAGGAGGATATCTGTTACCGAAGCAAACTGGAGGGACCCTAGGATTCTTTCCTGGTTTCTCCTTGATGTTTGTTTGCATTTGAGAAATCGCCTGACAGATTTTGCTATTTCCTTCCGTTTGGCCACTGGAATTGACAGATTGTGGGAAGACAAATCCCATTGGATTCCCAGCCACTGAAAACGAGGACTCCGGGGGTAACGTCTGGATTCGTTTTTGTTTATCTGGAAACCCCCAGAATGTTTCCAGAAAGTGAACTACCTTTTGGTGGCTTTGAGACATTCCTCGACGGTTGGTGCCCAGATCAAACCAATCGTCGAGGTATGCTGCTTACCATGATTCCCTGAGTTCTCAATTGCTGTACAACCACTTCTGCTATTTTCGTGAATACCCTGGGGGCTACATTCAGACCGAAGGGCATCACTTTGAATGAGAATGCCTGATTTCCTAGCCTGAATCCTAGGAATGGGCGGAAGTGTCTGGCTATAGGGATATGATAGTATGCGTCTGTAAGATCGATGGAGCATGTGACGGCTCCACGCGGAAGTAAGGTCCTTACTTGCGAGAGGGTAAGCATCTTGAACTTGTCGCAACGAATGAAAGAGTTTAGCTTTGACAAGTCTAAGATTACCCTTCTTTTTTGTTGAGCCTTTCTTTGGCACGCTGAATAAGCGACCTTGAAATTTTAGATGCTTGACTCTCGCAATAGCTCCTTTCTGAAGGAGTTCCTCCGCGTAATCTGTCAATTCCTCTGATGGTATTTGGCGGAATGATTTGATTGGAGGAGGATCTTTGATCCAACTCCAACCCAACCCTTTGGACACTATGCTCTGTGCCCAATTGCTGAACCCCCACCTGTGACGGAAGAGGAAACAGCCTCCCTCCTACCTGGGGAGCCTCATTGTTGATGGGCGGGTTGACCACCACGCCCTCCTCTGAACTGCCTGCTCCTTGTCGCCCGTCCTGCGCCACGCTGGCGAAAGTAGCCTCTCGCCCTACCTCTCGGTTGCTTGTTAAAGGGAGTGTAGCCCTGACCTTCATAACGTAGGGTTGAAGGCCGGCGAGAGTGCGTAGGAGGTCAGACGGTTGTGATTGAGGAGACAGCAGGAGGATGGGCTGGTTCTGTTTCGAACTACCCCAGGTTGTCCCTGTTGGGTAACAGGGACGGCCTGAACAATTGCTGCTGTTGCTGGTGTTTCTGGTAAGGCTGGAACCTTTTACCAGACTTCTTTGGTTTCTTACCAGCAGTGGGGGCGGATTCTTGCTTCCTCTTGGATGAAATACCCCACCTAGCTCTAAGGCTCTGGTTGAGCCTAGCAGCCTCGTGGTGCACTTCATTGACAGCGGACTCTGGGAAGAGATCCGCTCCCCACATGCTGGAAGCCAGGAGTCTATTAGGCTCGTGCCTAATAGTGCACTCCTGCAGAACGTGCTTTCGGCAATTCCTCCTAGCTTGGAAGAAGTCGAAAGCATCTGTCTGAACCGTCTGAAGCTGGGATTTGGCCAAGATCTTAAAGAGCGGTTCTGTAGCATATGAGAGAGCAGCCATTTCCGTTATTATCAGTGAATTGAGGGACCTGCCAAACCTAGTTCGCGCGTCGAACTCCGCCTGAATCAAGGAATCAGGCAGCCTTGGAAGCTTCTCGCCGAACTGGTCCATGGCGCAGTCCGGTTTGAGCTTGCCAAGCGTGAACGTGGCTGGCAAGTTCTCCCACAATTCTCCAAAAGCTGGGAAGAGCGGAGAAGTAGACTCCGCCTCCCTTAGCTGTGGCATGGGCTCGTCCTTGAGGACTGCCTGAAGAGTCCTCTCTACTATTTCGTGGCGAACGGAAAGAGAAGCCTCTTCTTCCGTCGCAAAAATAGTGAAAGGACTCTTATAGGCCTGGAGCTTAGTGTTTGTGCACTCCCAGTCCTCAAGGCAGTGAACCCATTCCCGTTGGGCATGATCCCTACTGTAGAGAACATCCTCCCTAGAGATCTTGTCTTCCCTAGTAAGAGCCGCTACAGTCAGCCTAGCATAGCCGATGAAAGGCTGCGTCAGACCCGGAGGATAAAACTCGAAGTCCTCAATCCTTCGAGTTCCACACTCCGGGATAGAGATCATCCCATCCTTAAATGGAGCGTAGGCGGCTACTCTCCATGGGTTCTCCATAGAGAAAGCTGGCAGAGAGTCGTATGGCGGGAGCTGGAAAATACCAGCACTTGGCACTGGGGAGACTGGAAGAGGGACCTGAGAGAGCCCAGCTACTCGGTCCTCATTCTCTCTAACCCTGTTAGAGAGATCCTGGATGGACTGGCCTGATTGAGACAGAGTGCTCGACAGTTGTGCGAAACATCTGCTCAAATCTCGTCCCCAGGGCGGAGACTTGCGAACCAACCATCTCGCCCACCTGTTGCATCACCACTGCTGAGAAAGCAGTGGGATCAAAGGTGCTGGGGTCCCGCTCCTCCCACCGGCGTTGCCGGAGGAGTGGATGCGGTGGAGGCGGGAGAAGGCATTGGCTCGGCGGGAGCGCGAGCCCTTATCCTTGCCAGAAGCCTTGCTTCTAGAGCTCTTCGAGTAAGAAGAGCTCGGCTTGGCCTTCACCGCGTCAGCGTAAGAAGTCGACGACTTCCTAGCCGAAGAAGACGAAGATGACTTCTTAGAAGTCGTCTTAGATAGAGTCTTCGGTTCTCTCTGTCCCTTCACCTTTGGGGGACAGAGAGAGCGGGAGAGCGGGTAGGGATCTCAGATCCCACAGCCAGCCTTGGAAAGAAGCGCTCGAAGAAGGGACAGGAGAAGATCCAGGAACACCCAAGGAAAGACCTTGGGCGCCCGACACACCTACCTCAACCAACAAATCCTCTACCCCTACCGCCATCGGCTCGATGTTTAGGTCCAGGGCAGCGACGTCCGGGGACCTGACTCCTGTGAAGCTACGACCCCGAAAGATTGCTAAAGATCTTGCTGGATGGAGGCTATGAGAGGGGGGGGGGGGGGGGCTGCGGACAACGGGTCAACATACCCTGTTGACTTGCCCGCAGGAAGATCTGGACGGCCAGCTTCTTGTCAAGGATGTACGGCTGGCCTTTGGCGGCGTTCTTCCCGAAGCCGCCCACCCACGCTTTCAGGGTAGCAAGGGCGACCTCCCTCACACCAGTAGCCTGAAAGAAAGGGCGAGATGAGCTTCTAATGGCGGAACGGGGTTAACAAACTTATGTCTAAAAGTTGTTAGTAAATTGATAAAGAAGCCTATAATCGACTTACCCCCTCCACCAGCTGACTGACTAGGTCGTAGCAGATGGCGCAGGCTTCCAGGGTGCCAGACGATCATATCGTTGAATGCCGTGGCACATGGAGCGTGAGACCTGCACTCATCGTGGCCGCAGGGGTCGTACAACGTCGCGTTGCACGCCGGGACCTGACAGTTGGTAGCCTGTAAGTGGAAAGATACATGAGTATCAAGAGAACACTTACAGTCTAACAGTTGCTCCGCTGGTTCCGGAGCGAGAAAGTTAGATTAAACCAGAGCCCCGCCATAATACGTGTGGTAACAAGGTTGGTTGGTTGTCCTAGGCTATGCTCCGCTGACGGCGGGGACAAGAGATAGAATCCAACCAGGAGTGGTGGTAAAAGGAAACCACGACGAAAAATGGCGGGGATGGTAAACATATGAATAATAAAATTAAACAAATCATCGTAAAATTAGGGTATATCTTAAAATAACAATAATATCAAATCTTTCTCACCCGTCTACTAGAAGAGTGCCCGGGTAAGAAGCAAGCTCCCTTCCGGTAGCGGGGGAGAGATGGTAAGGATATAGTAGGCAAGTCAATCCGACCACTAGTAGTGACCACCCCGCCCGCTGGCGGAGCCAGTAATCTATAACCAAAGGTGCCCCGGCTGCGACGGAAAGGCTCCGTTCGTTATAGAAAGGAAGGTGGCTGAGCAACTGGGGAAGGGGGGGGAGGGTCTTGGCATAACACGGCGGGAGAGAGAGAAGGGGGGGTTGGCCTACTCCTCCCCGTCTCAACAACTACCCGCTCGGAGACCCGGTACCCTATGAGTGGTCGCCCTATACCCCCCCGCTGAGAGGAACCCTGGCCACCTCAGAGAGGGAGGGAGGAAGGCAACTGAGGTTGTCATGACAACCAAGGGGTCCCCCAGCGCCTCCCTATACCTGGTAGGGAGGGAAGGGGAAGGGTAAGGTGCGATGGAAACACGTGACCGCAAGTGGGCCTAAGCCGCGAGCAACACACCGTGGGAGGGCCACGTGAACCAGGCTGTACCAAACCATGGAACATGCACCTAGGCTAGCCTAACACCCTCCAAATAGAATAAAATTACATCGTAAAGATGGAAAAGACACTTTTAGTAGAAGAAAAAGAAGCCCAGGAGGAGGCAAACTGTTCCGAGGAACAGAAGCCTACTCGGAGCCAGCGATAGCCGATGAAGAGCAAGAGCCGGGATGCTGGGCTGGAACAATAATAATAGCCCTAAATACCAAACTAAGAGAAATGGTAAAGGGGCTAATCTAGCTAAAACTCGATGTAAAAAACGATGAACGTAATATAGTAAGCCCATAAGTATAAGAAGTCCCAGTATGGAGGACCGGGAATTCTTAACGAGGCAGCATGGCGCCGCCACGAGACAACCGGGAAACCGTATATGACCTATTAGAAGGAAAATACTGGTTCCCGGAAGACAAAAATATAGTAAAACATTACTTATGAGGCACTTAACTTAGCCGTTGCGATGGCAGAACGTTCCATAACGAAGATGATAGGAAATCCCGTAAAAAGCACAGCACAGAGAAAATGCGTCTGAACGCTAGCGCTAATGATTAAGGATGTCCGCTAGGGGCGCTGCTGTCCGTGGCGTCCTCTAGTAGTAGTAGTAGCGGCTGCATCGCCCGTTGGTATCAGCTCTCTCTTGTGGGGATTATGATTGGAAGTTCTAATTGGTGAATGTCTCGTGGTAGTGTTCCCACTCGCCCCTATTACCATACCGACACTTCTTTTTAAGAGTGAGCGAGTCAGTTTTACTGACATTTTCTTAATTTTGTTTTTCTCTGGTAATTTTAGATTAATTTTACCTAGAAAGAATGATATTAAGGATCCTTTCATAGGCCGACACGAGCTGAGCCCAGAAATTATTATTTTATGAAAATGTCATTTTTATTGTAAAAATTTAATTTGTACCACATGCTCCTTTGCTTGTCTTCCTCGCCTCCTTCCCTTATTATTGCCAGTGGTGTTGAGATTAGCAATGTTAACCCTGTGATAGGAAGTTTTGTGCAGTGGAGGAGGTGCTGTTCGTCCCCTGATTCTCCTAGGCAAAGGTCCCTGTCAAACTACCCAGCACCTAGGAGGAGGCATACTGGTAGCCCAAGGGAGGTCAGTGGGATTTGGCCACGGACAGTCGCCCCCTCAGGCGGTCCTGTTGTTAAATCCCAGGTCGTGACATAGTGCCATTGAAAAGGCATCTATAAGGAAGTGTTTCGTCTTTCCGGAAGTGGGTTGAGCCAGTGGTGCTTTATTGCAGTCTCTCGTCCACTGTAAAGGAGGACTCGTAATATGTTGCCTTCTGTCCCTCCTAAGAAGACCAGAGTGTTACAAGAGGACCAACATCCTTCTTGCAGGTTCTGGGACAGTCCAGAATGCTTTTCACCCAATGACAATAGCTTAGAGGGTCAGTGTAGTGAAAGGATACCCTTTTTAAGATTCGAGGAAGTTGTCCTTTGGGCATCCATCAGATAAGGTTGCATGCAGGGAAAGTTCTGATTGTCTTTTGGCGCCAGACCTCTTTCCTCCTATGCTCCCTATTCCAGATAGTTCCTTTGTGTTAGAGTCTAGCTCTTAAAAAGTGTTCAGCAATTGAGCGTCTCTTGGTAACTGTGCGTCCTTCTTGAGCAGGAAGGGACTCTGTCCTGCCTTCTGTATCTAAAGTAATTCAAGCCTCCCATTGGGGCAAGCGGTTGAGCGCTCATTGGTGCATGTTTTACCTCTTCTTCAAGAGTGCTCACTGGTCTCAAGTACCACTGCTGGCACCAAAACGTTCAATGGCTCCCAAGCATCCGTTAGCGCCCGAGCATCCATTGGCTCCCAAGCGTCCATTGGCTCCTGAGCGTCCATTGGCGCCTGAGCATCCATAAGCGCCTGAGCGTCCATCGGCGCCCAAACTTCCATCGGCGCCCGGCGTAGCTGGATCAGTAGGAAGTCTTTCTCAGCCATGGACAACGCTTACATCTTCTGTCTTACTGACAGTGTAAAGTTATGAATGTTTCAGATCCTTTGACTGCAACCATTCTAAATAAGTTGGACAGTATTTTTGTTTTTAGGAAGTCTTTCATAACTCCTGTTCAACCTTAAGCAAACTTGTCTCCATTTTTCTTCAGCCGAAGAAGAAGAGGATAAGGAGTCGTCTCAGACATCCTACAATTCGCTACTTTACTACTGTGTAGCGAATTCTTCAGATTTGTTCTCTCCAAGGCTTCATGAAGCATACTGCTCCTTCTATCCAAACACAAACAGCCTTGTTCCCTGTTTTTTTGGCAGAAGTTGCCTCTTCGCTATTTTCTAGTGAATTTCTCTGACTCTGTCTTGCCAGTAGCTCCAACATCGCCAGTGTCCTCATTTTTTAGAGATAATCAAGTAGATTCGTCCAAGTTGCTTATCTAGTTTTTTTTAGGCGATGAAGGAAGCTAACCTTTGGCTTTCTGAAAGAGGTAACAGGGATAGGTTAACTTTAATTTCCCACCGTCACATCTTGTGACAGGAATTAGGCGATGTAATTAAAATTATCTTCCGTGTGGTTGTAGTAGTGGGCTTCCTTGATTGGACTGTTGGAGCTTTGGGCCGCAAGATCAAGGAATGTTCGGTGCTGGATGAGGATTTTTACGGACCTTTAACGAGACAGTTCCGTGGAATTGCCTTCTTTTATGTTGGGCATTCTGAAGAAGACGAGAGCACTTTTGTTCTTTCCCCACCAAATAGTGTATCAGACACAGAGGTCTACCTCTCTTTACCCTCCTCTGGATAGTAAACACTTTTTTCCTGAGGATGCAGTGATTCAGGTAGCTTCTGACCTCCAGATGAAGTGAACCCCGGACCTTATCTCTCTCTCACTCAATCAAGTATTCTCGTGTTACCACTATTAGCTCGCACCCTTCTCCTTCCACATGTGCTCAGCTCTTTCATGGCAAGGGAAGTTCTAGGTCATTCCCTAGATCGGAGGAAGAGGACGTATCAACCCTCGAACCATTAGGAAATCCTCCTCCAAATCCCTGCTAAGAAGTGAAGAGGCAGTCCTCCGGGCACCTGTAGGGGAAAGGTTCCGCCAATTTGAATGAACTGGGAAGCAAGATGAGCAGAACCTTGGATCGTACAATGTTGAGAGAAGACTACAACATTCTTTTCAAGAGCTTCCACCCTTACTCAGCTCTCCAATAGCTTTAGCCTGCTCAAAAAATTCAGAATTTAGACATTTATTGCCCTGTCAAGAGAAGTTTCGTCACTTGCAGAAGAAGGCCATTTCATAGAGTTAGTAGTAGCCCACTAACTCCCGGATTTTATAACTGATTATTAGTAAGTCCCCCAAGGCCTCAGGGGGCTTGAGGCCCATGTTAGAGGTGAGCACTTTGAATGTTTTTGTCCAAAGACAAAAATTCATAATGGAAAGAATCAGACAGTTTTTTGTTCCTTCATCAAGGAGACTGGATGGTGTCCATTGATATGGACGATGTGTAGTTCCATATCCCAATTCATCGAGGCTCAAAGAAGTTTCTTCGTGTTGTCTTCAGAGAGTGCCAACTTACAGCTCCGTGCTTCGGGTTTTTGACAGCCACACAAGTGTTTTAAGTACTCTCAGCTTAGCCCCCATTGTTAATAGCTGCAACTAGTCGGGATAAAAAATCTCTTTACCTGGAATATGTATTGGCTTCTTCAGTCACATTCATAGAAGAAGTTCACAGAGGATGTGCAGAAAATTCCATCATTGGCAGGAGTTGGGACTTCTGATAAACTTGAGGAAGTTACAGTTAGTCTCCCATTTGGATTTTGTCTTTTTGGGGATGAGGATAAACTCGGATGCTTTCGGGCTTTTCCATCCCCACAAAGAGTGGAGTCGTGCCTTCGGTAGGTGGACCATTTGCTAGCCCTTCAAGATTGCTCAGCAAAGGAATGGAGGAGCCTGCTGGGCACCCTAGCCTCTATAGAACAGTTCGTGTCGTCTGGCAGTTTCACATGAGGAATCTCCAGCTCTTCCTAAAGATAACTGGAAAGGGAAAAATTTTCAGACTCATTTGTGTTCCAGGCAACATCTGAAATAAAGGAGGACCTGTCTTGGTGGAGATCAGAAGACCTGGTATTCTATTCTATTCAGATACGTCCAATCCAGGTTGGGGAGACAGAGTATTGGTGACATTCCATGAGACAGTGGCACTTCAATTGAAAGAATTGACGGCTATCCACCGGATGCTATTGGAAGTTTGCGGACCTGGTCTGCAATAAAGTAGTAACTGTCTGCTCGGACAGCCCTCCCTTACATCAAGAAACTGGGAGGAACGCATTTTTTCTCTCTGTGAAACAGCAAGAACCCTTCTGTTATGGACAGACAGGAACCACACCAGAATCCTAACAAGTTCATACAAGGGAAATTCAGTGTCCTGGCTGAATTATGCTGCAAGAAGAAAATCTTCCCATTGTGTTGTATTTTAGCAGAACTGGCTCCTTCTGATAGGAACTCTGGATGGCAACTACAGTCAAGTGCAAACCCTGTTCTATCAGAGTCGAAAGTGCTTTATTGCAGGGAGAAGAGTGGAACTCTGGCTAGATGGTCTGGTATTTCCTAGAACCAGAAGCCCAGACCAGATTTAACCCAAGATGTTATGGCGAGTACATATGCGTCTCGTCCTCGGATTAGGATATCTTGCCATTTACCTAATGGTATTTTTCTTCTGAGACTCAGATTTAAGGGAAGCATTTACATCTTGTTAGCAAAGCTAATGACATAAGTACAACCTCTGCCTCATTAGCTTTTAAGAGCTATATATCTCATACGTCCATTTTGCATTCGACCCACTGTTAAGTGTGATCATTCATCATTTCTCATGGCGTAAGAGAATTTTTTGGAAAATTGCTACTTTAGACAGTACCTTGAAAATTTTAATTACTAGCATGGTATCAAGGAAGAAGCATAGGATTCCCTCCTATTGTCCGAACCTTCACCTGGTAGTGAAGGATCGAAGGTTAGGGAGCCAAGAGGGTACAATGTACCCAGAGCACCCGACACATAGAGGTTGTGGGGTTTTACCGCGTGTAGGGTGACATAATAATCTGGTTGTTTTTTGTTATGGTACTGTGCCCAGGGCAAGGGCAAATTGTAGTCCTTGTGAGGAATTGGAATCATCCTTGCTACAAGGATCCCCCTTAAGTAGAGGCGACCCTCGGCTTTATTGCCGCCCCACTACAGGTTAAGTTGAGCACCAACCAGAGGCAGTCTCTACTGCAAGCTCTCTTAACTAACAAGGAACAACAAGCATTGTTTCAATGCTAGCAACTTATCTATTTCTAATTCATTACATGACTTAACGTTTTAGAGTAGAGTATGTCCATTTATCCCACCTCCTGTCAATGTGAGAGTCAGCTATGTAATTACTGGGTGAGTTGCATAATTAAAAATGATGTTTTTATAATAAAACAAAGTTTTAATTATACTTACCCAGTATTTACATGATCAGAGCCCTCCTTCCTCCCCGCTGATGGACATAAGCATAAACGGAATGAGCTAATTGGCTGTGTTGCTCCTAACCTTCTCGGCAGGGGAGGACGAGACTGTGTTCACCTACACACTTATCGGTGTCGCTACCACGAATTTTGAATTTATACTGCTGCGAATAACAGAAACCATAGCTATGTAATTACTGGGTAAGTATAATTAAAACTTTGTTTTATTATAAAAACATCATATTTATATTGGTACTTGTTCCCGTGTGTTAATTGCTGTAGCATAATAACCTTTGAGTGAATGTTCTTTACTTAATAAATATTATTGGTTCATGGAAGATTTAATTGATATTAGATGTGTGGGATGCTGCCACATACATCCATGCAAGAGGATGGAATGAAGGGGTGACAAATCAAACCCGTAGATTCTTTAAAATCTTGTAATGAAGATAAACAGACATCAAAACGACAGTAGCGGGAAGCAGGTCCGCGCTTGTCACTACAATGACCACTGGGGACAGAGACTGACTATGCATATGGCGGGAAATAAAGGCAGTGTTGTCACATCTAATTACAATGTTGCCACGATGCATAATGAAATAGTGGTCTCACAGTAGTGGCAATGGGAAATATACATGGAAACATAAATATAAATTCTTCTTTAGAATAATGCAAAGCAAATGTACAAAAATGTTCATAAACTGTACGTAATGTAATCAATATACAGCATAACATTAAATATCTATACACCTCCCTCCCCCTTTACGCTCGTAGCAGTGTCTGAGCAGAACATTAATTCTGTGCGCTAGTCGAGGTGAATGACGAGGGACATTGGAGGGTTCGAATGATGGCTCTCTTTCCTGGCCAGAGCAAGGGGGGACACAGGGACTTGGGGAGAGGTGTCATCACTCATTTATTAGCCATTGGGCGTAAATGTCTTCGGCTTCGAAACCCATACACGACCACTTGGAAGGCGTATTTCATACTTTCTTGACATTTCCGCGGCCCATCACGATGCGACCTTGTCCCATCGAAGCGTCGTTGAGTCCATGTATCCTAACTCGTTGGCCGATGGTGAGCTGGGTAGAGGGCGGGCAGAGAATTGTAAAGGCTCATGGCTTGGTCGGTTTGGGCA
Source organism: Macrobrachium nipponense (assembly GCF_015104395.2). Taxonomy (NCBI): domain Eukaryota; kingdom Metazoa; phylum Arthropoda; class Malacostraca; order Decapoda; family Palaemonidae; genus Macrobrachium; species Macrobrachium nipponense. The sequence goes on from NC_087207.1 coordinate 49,550,253, forward strand.
GCAGTACGACGGTCGTAATCTTCAGTCTTGGTTTGCCACTCCTCTGTGAATGATCTGGGTGAGACCGGAACACAAGTACGGAGAGGATGGCCATAGAGGATCTGCGCAGGGGAGCGTCCAGAACAGGGTTTTCGGTGTATTTTCCGAAGCTCCAGCAGTCCTCTATCAAAGGCTTCACAATCTATGTTCCCGGATGGGCAGTCTTGATGATAAGGTGTTTAACAGCTTTTCACTGCAGCTTCTGCGTGTCCATTAGCCTGAGGGTTATGTGGAGAAGAGTGATGATGTGATGAAATCCCCAGCGGTCGGCAAATTGCTTGAAGTCATGGCTGGAAAAATGGGGGGGGTCCTCCATCAGTTCGTAAGCGGAGTGGAACACCAACCTCGCGGAAGAAAACACAGAACATTCTTGTAACTCTGGCTGCAGTTGTGTCACGTCCACAGGGAACAACCACAGGCCAGCCTGAAAGTCTATCGGCAATAACAAGGAAGGATTTCCCTGCTACATGGAAGAAGTCAGCTGACACACTTTCGAAGGGCCGGGAATGGATGGTCGTCACACATTGAAAGGTTCTTGCTGACTAGGGAGAAGCTGTTGGCAGGCCTCACAGCTTTCTACTTTACTCTTGATATGCATTGATACCTGGCCAGAATACTGTCTGCATTGCACGACGTCGAGTAGCTTCAATCCCTCGATGGCTGTCGTGGAGTCGATCCAAGGTGTGTACGGAGGGCTGCAGGGATGACGATCCGGGGTCCATACAATACTAACTCTCCATCCGCGTAAAGGTTGTGCCCGCAGCTTCCAATACGGGAGGGCGGAAGCGTGGAGATCATAGCGGTTGGTAGGAAAACCGTTGGAGACGTAGTGAACGAGACGACTGTAATCTTGATCCTGGATGCGGCCGTGCGGATTTCTTGTAGAGACTTGTCTTCTTCGATGATGGGTCCTGTTGCCTGGTCGTCAGTGGAAGTGGCGGTGCTGGCAACGATACGCCTGACATGTGCAGTCGAAGTGGTGCACTCCTCTTCATCTTCAGTGTGGGGCGACTGGTTGGGGGAGCGAGACAGGGCGTCTGGTATGCAAAGTTGTTTCCTGCGCGCCATACTGCAGTGAAGATGTAGGGGCCACTTTCATCTTGAGGCGCTGAAGGCGTGGATTCTCAATAGCCATCTAAAGTGTAGTGTGAGAATTGGTATCAAGGGGGCGATGGTCAGTCATTAAGGTGAAATGCTGAAGTCCAGACAAGATAGGCGGGCACTTAGCTATAGCCCAAGTGACTGCAAGTGCTCCAGCTCTATGGGTGGGCGTAGCGAGTCTCTGTATCCGTAAGGAAACGAGAGCCACACTGGACGAGACGCATCTGACCTCGGCGTTATCTTGAAGTAGGGCATAGCCGAGACCGTATAGGCGTGAGGCATCTGTTTGTAGAACCACAGGCGAGGCAGGCGGATTGAAGGGTGCCAGGACAGGTGGTGAAGTCAGAGCTGTCTTGACTTTCTTAAATGCTCGCTCATGGTCGGCGCCAGACGAATGAGCGTTTGGGGCTCATAAGTGGACGTAGGGGCTGTGTGCTGCTGCGATGTCTGGAGTGAAGTCGGCAAGTTGATTGACGAGACCCATAAACGACCTGACGTCTGTGACATTGGACGGTGTAGGGAAGTCGCGTATAGCTGATACCTTGTCAGGGTCTGCTGCAATACCATCGGATGATAAGACATAACCGCAAAAGTTAACTTTAGGGGCGGCTACAGTAAATTTCTCCTTGTTGAGGGTGATGCCATACTGACGGCATCTGGTCAGCATTTGGTGCACGTGTTGTAGGTGGGAAGGGAGATCCTCGTCGGAAAGGAGGATGTCATCTACAACCTTCACACAGTTGGGAACACTTGTAGTGCCATATCTCCACGGAGGCAGTATGCATCACCTGTTGCTGAAAAATCCCATCGGGCCGCGACAGTGCTGGAACCTTCCATACGGAGTTATAAATGTAGTCAGGTGGCGGTCCTCTTCTGCCAACTCCATTTGCCAATAGCCATGCAGGGCATCCGCTGTGGTGAAGTACTTCGCAGCAGGAGAGATGTTGCGGACGGCATCATGGGGCGTAGGTGAAGGGTGTGTAGGGCGGGCTACCTGAGAATTTAGGTGGGTATGATCCACAGTGATGCGCACACCTTTGTCCTTGGGTACCAAGACCATGGGATGGCACCATTCAGAGGGTTCGTCGCCTGCTGGTCTGATGATTCCTTGTTGAACACCAAGGAGTCAAGTTCTTCTTTCACTTGATCTCTGAGAGCAAACGGAATGGGCCTGGGTGTATGCACAGCGAATGGTGTAGCACCAGGTTTCAGGTGAATCCTCATCGGAGGGACCTGCCATTTTCTTTAGTCGGCTGGGTTTGTATTGATCTTCTTGGATATGAGGACGTCGCTGAAGTGCTGAAGAAAATAGTCCTTAATAGCTGCGGGCGACGTCATGGCAGAGGCAGGAAACTGAGCACATCTGTTGACATGTGTTACCTTGAGGATGGGCTTCGGGAATTCCAGCGACACTATGGCGAGAGCTCGGCAATGTTCACGGGAGAGGAGGGGAGTCTGGATATCCATCATGAACATGTATGGTTGCTGAGCAAGACTTGTTGCCAAGACGAAGTGTTGCTGGAAGCATCCTACAGCCGGTGTCATGGGGGATCCATCTGCTGTTACAACGTCTGTCATGGGTGGAGGTTCGAGCCTTGTCCGAGGTATGCGGAGTGCATCCAAATGTATGGTGCCAATCACTGTTATGTCTGCTCCTGTATCAGGGATTAGCTGGAGATGTGATGATATATCGCCAAATGATAGAGAGACAGTGACTGGTGTGGGGGACTCGCTACCCAAGTTATCACCCACGAAACGGCAGCTGGGATTTGACTTATTAGGAGGAGGTGAAGCTGTGTACCCAGTCTGACTTTTCTTGGTCGGACCTGCACATCTTCTCAAAAATGTCCTTGTTTCTGGCAGGTCTTGCACTGAGTTCCTTAGCAGGGCATTTCTGAGTGCGGGGCAATGACCCGTGCGTCCGCAGTTATTGCACGATGCACACCGTGGCGGGCATTGTCCGGAATCGTGCTTGCGAGAGCAATATTGACAAGGGTCACTGTTAGGAGACTGGTGAGAACGTTGGTCAGGAGATCGATGAGAAGTCCTCTTCTGTAGACGCTGGTTCTTCTTGTAAGTAGATACTGCGTTGACCTGGCTAGGGGAAGATGCAATGGCTGATGCAGTCGCACATGTAGATTCGTAGGAGCGGCAGCATGTCACGAACTCTGCGAGGGTAGATGAGGGTTGGAGGGGGATAAGGCGTTGTATTAACTCTTCGTCTCTCACACCCATCAAAATTACCATCTGCAATTGCCGTTCAGTGCAGGAGGTGGGGTTGCCAGTGCATAAGTCCACTTCATCAGCGAGATCCTTGAGGCGTGTAGTAGTCTGCAAACGATTCTCCGACAGCCTGTTTGCAGGGACAACAATTCCCTGCGTCGTAAGGCTTCATTTCTGAGGCTGCGAAAGTGCTTTGCAGTGTATCCAACACCTCTGTAAGGGAAAGTGATGTGTTGGAGGGATGCCCAGTGTATGCGTAAGCAGGCGCTGGACGTCCAGGGAGATGCAAGTTCTCAGGTGAATCAGCTGGGAAGTTTGATGTAACCTATCAAGTCCAACTAATGCTGCATAATCTCAAAACGGAGTCTCCATTGACGAAACACTTGGTAAGTTGCATCTTGTTGCAGAAGAGGTGGGGGATGGGACCGTAGGCTTGCTAGAAACTGTAGGTGTATGCTCTGAGAAGCCAGGGGGTGGAACAGGTGCAAAAGGAGGTGCAATCAGGGGTTAAGTTGCTGGGGTTGCGATGCCGCAATCTGTCCTGATAGCAAGGAGAAAAGAGACATGAACCGCTGGTTGTCTTCCTGTCTTGATTGCTCCATCTGTAGTCTGAAGTTCTGCTCCTCTTGTCGTCGTCGGTCTTGCTCTTGCATGCTGGAAGTCTGCAGAAAGTGTATAAGATGAAGTATGTCATTATTCTGGTCTCCTGTCCTAGTGGGAGTCAGGGGAGGAGGGGTGGGGGGGAGAGTGGTGCTGGTATCTTCATCAGCAGTGGGGAGGTGCACAGGTACCTCGTCTCTCATCAGACCCTGCGTTTGATCCTCGGCCTGATCCGCTGTCTGCTCCTCTGTCTCATCCGCTGTCTGATCCATTAAATCAATTAGCTTTTCCTCTTGTTGAGCCATGTCGTGTTCGGTGTCGTAAGAGAGCTTGAGATCAGTAGAATGCCAGAAAAATATCCAAGTCGCTGTATGTAAGCGAAAGAAAGCACTTTGGATATTTAAAAATTACAATGTTTGTCAGTGCGCTTGTGAAATAAGCGGCAGTCGGGTGGGGTGAGTGAGTGTTGCGAGCTAGCGACCAGAGGGGAGGCGGGAGGGGTGAGAGTGCCTCTGGGGGAGCGCCTCGGGCCTCAGTCACCATCGATGCATGACGAGGGGAGGATGTACGGTGGGGGCTCCCGAGAAAACAGGCGCTACAGTTCAAATGTCCCGAAGAAAGCTTGGCAACAGGACACTTTAATATAATGCAAACACAACACTATAGCACACTGTCACTCTAACCCTGCACTGCACAAACACTGTATCACTCTTGGAGACACTGTAGTAAAACTGTCGTTGATATCTTGAGTCACTGTAAGGAATCCAATGTGCGAGACGAGAAGAAAGCGGCAATGGCGGTCGTCTTCTTGGAGTTCATAACGTGCGGTTACTCACTGCGCCATGTGTGGGATGCTGCCACATACATCCATGCAAGAAATGGAATGAAGGGGTGACAAATCAAACCCGTAGATTCTTTAAAATCTTGTAATGAAGATAAACAGACATCAAAACGACAGTAGCGGGAAGCAGGTCCGCGCTTGTCACTACAATGACCACTGGACAGAGACTGACTATGCAATATGGTCGGGAAATAAAGGCAGTGTTGTCACATCTAATTACAATGTTGCCACGATGCATAATGAAATAGTGGTCTCACAGTATGTGCAATGGGAATATACATGGAAACATAAATATAATTCCTTCTTTAGATAATGCAAAGGCAAATGTACAAAATGTTCATAAACTGTACGTAATGTAATCAATATACAGCATAACATTAAATATCTATACATTAGACAATAATATACAGAATTTGGACATTAATTTTCTAATGATTTTTCTTGATTACAAGAAAGCATTTGACAACATTTACAGACTGAAATTATGAAAGTTTAATGGGAAGTCTATATGGTTCCCATTAAGTATGTAAACTGCCTGTATATATAACATAATTTGGATAGGTTTATTTGTGTTATCTGTACATTATTAATGTAATAGTTCAAAAAATAAGAAAGTAGTAATCATTTGAAGTTATGTTTTCAGATACATACTAGCTTCTCAAGTAGGAGCAGTCTGACAATTTGCTTGTATATTGCAGTGTAACTTGAACCAAATGACTTGGTTGTCTTATGTCAGCAGGAAAATTAGTCAATTTTAGTAAAATCTATAGTTAAATGTGTTAATAATTGCCATACTGTACTGACAAAATACAAACAGTTCCCTTACAGAATAGTTGTTTGTACCATTGTGCACTTGGGTTTTATGCATTAGCATGCATCATTATAATAGTATATTTACAGGTCCTTGGAACCTGTTTTTCCTGTTATAACAGTGAGCATTATTGATACATTGTAACAGTCTCTTTCTGCTTTGAATGTCAGTGCCAAAGACAATGTGTTGTTTTCTTCCAGCTGTGTCCCAAAATCCCAACTCCAGAAGAGCTTGGATTTTTTCAAGAGTGTGACGAGGCCTGTCCATATGTAGGTGGAGAAACTGCTGCACTGAAACATTTAGAAGAGCGTTTAAGAGTAGAAGAAGATGCATTTCGGTAACTTTGTATTTATTTTTTTTCATAATTTGGTCTTGCGATTATGTATCCAGTATGTATCATTGAGGTAGTGCCTGCAAAATATGTTCTAGTAATGAGTAGATTCTTTTTGTTTTTTAAAGAATTCTTTGATCTTCAAGGATTCTGATATTAATGCCATTTGTTTCAGGTCTTTTGCTCTGTTGTTAAAATATTGTTTTTTTTTTCTGGGTTCTAGGTTCTATGGGTACTATAAGGTCATCATCTTTTATCAGCATTAACATTTTAGATCTGATATTTTTCTTTTAGTTTTAGACACTTGTAAAGTTCTCTCCACACGTGTGTGTTTTGTAGTGTCTGCTTGAATTTCCTACCTATACTCTCTTTGTGATCTTCCAGGTATTCCCACTGGTCACCCTTTTTATGATGGATGCGATTAAACTCTCTCTCTCTCTCTCTCTCTCTCTCTCTCTCTCTCTCTCTCTCTCTCTCTCTCTCTCTCTCTGAGTGAGTGTGTGTGTGTATAATTCAGTCTTCGTCACCACCACATCTTTCTTGCTAGTTTCTTATTTGAAATGGAATCCTCGCTCATATCAGTAGACACCGCAAGTATCATTTTGATCCATGTAATCTAAGTTGCCCTTATTTACTAATCCTTTTGTAATTTTATACCACTTTATCCAAGGTGCAATCACCTTCCATAATTCCCTCTGATATGCCTTATATAGCACAATCAGTAGAACTTTTGGGTCTTTTCAGCATGTTTTTGTTTGTATCTGCATCATTTTTTTTCTCTGCTTCTATTTCTGCATCATCCAGTTTCCACTCTCCCATGTCTGCTGTCTAATGTCTTTAACGCCTTTTCTCTAAATTACCATCAAGCTCCATCTTTTGTGGATGAATTGAAATCATTTGTTTTTACATTTCAATTGAATAAGAATCTTACAAGCGTAGCTAATTTCTTTTATGTAATGTAAAGTTAATTCTTTGATAATATATTAACCATTTGACTTTGACCCTTACAAGCAGATACCTTAAGGAAATAGCAGTGACTCAATGATAGGCATAAAAATTTTTACATTTTTTTGTTTTCAAAGATGCATAGCCAACAATTCCCAAGGTAGACTACTCAGTTTGGATTAATTTTCCAAAAAAATTATTGTACAGTGACATGAAAGAAGGCCCCAAAAAACTTAATGAATATGCAGTAATGAACAGAAGTTAGAAGATATGAGAAACTTTGCAAGTAAACCCCCCCCTTAACCCTTAAACGCCGACTGGACGTATTTTACATCAACATTTTTTGTCTCTCGGGTGCCGACTGGACGTATTTTTACGTCGACATACAAAAGTTTTTTAAAAATCGTGGAAAAATACTTTTAGGCCTACCAGCCGAAAACTCTTGAATCACGCGCCTTGGGGATGCTGGGAGTTCACGGATCAAGGTGTTGTTTGTTTCCATCGTTACGCAGGCGCGCAAGCGCGAATTTCTTTCTTGCCGCACTAAAAAGTATCTGTGACACATCTCGGAAATTATTTCGTCACTTTGACATAATTTTTGTACCATTTTAAATTAGCCGTTACATGGAGTATTATATATGAAAATGTGTGCATTTTTATGTAGAATACAACTAAAAAATACTCATGATTGTAGCTTTTATCAGTTTTGAGATATTTTCATATAAATAACGATAATTGCCAAAATTTCAACCTTCGGTCAACTTTGACTCTACTGAAATGGTCGAAAAACGCAATTGTAAGCTAAAACTCTTATATTTTAGTAATATTCAATCATTTACCTTAATTTTGAAACTAATTGGAAGTCTCTAGCACAATATTTCGATTTATGGTGAATTTATGAAAAAACTTTTTCCTTACGTCCGCTCGGTAACTCTTCCGAAAAAAATCATACATGCGATTGTGTAATGTTTGCACCATTTTAAATTAGCCGTTACATAAAAGTTTTGTATATGAAAATGTGCGAAATTTCATGCACAATACAACTAAAAACAACCCATGGTTGTAGCTTTTATCAATTTTGAAATATTTTCATATAAAAAATGATAAGTGATAAATTTTCAACCTTCGGTCAACTTTGACTCTACCGAAATGGTCGAAAAACGCAATTGTAAGCTAAAACACTTATATTCTAGTTATATTCAAGCATTTACCTTCATTTTGCAACAAATTGGAAGTCTCTAGCACAATATTTCGATTTATGGTGAATTTATGAAAAAAAAAATAATAACATTTCTTTACGTCCGCGCGGTAACTCTTCTGAAAAAATCATATGTGTGATTGTGGTAATGTTTGCACCATTTTAAATTAGCCGTTACATAAAGTTTTATATATGAAAATGTGCGCAATTTCATGTATAATACAACAAAAAATAGTTGAAGGTTGTAGCTTTTCTCATTTTCGAAATATTTGCATATAAATCACGTTAAATAAAAAAAAACCCACGTTCGGTCAAATTTGACTCTACCGAAATGGTCGAAAAACGCAATTGTAAGATAAAACTCTTACAGTCTAGTAATATTCAGTCATTTATCTTCATCGTGAAACAAATTCTAAGTCTCTAGCACAATATTTAAATTTATGGTGAATTTTTAAAAAAAACTCCTTCCCTCAGGCGCGGATTCCCCGCCACAAATCTCCGAAATGCGTAAGTCCCATTCTCGGAATATTTGCTCCATTTCATATTAGGCATTTCATAGAGTTTTATATATGAAAATGTGCACAATTTTATGTAGAATAAAACGAAAAATATTTGAAAGTTGTAGCTTTTCTTATTTCCGAAATAATTGCATATAAAAAAATATATATTCAATTCATTCATTCGGTCAACTTTAACTCGTCAGATATGGTCAAAAACTGCAATTGTAAGCTAATATTCTTACAGTATAGTAATATTCAATCATTTGTCTTCATTTTGAAAGAAATTGGAAGTCTCTAGGACAATATGTAGATTTATGGTGAATTTTTGAAAAAAATATTTGTTTAGGTCCGAGTGTTACGAATTCATGCATTATTTTGTGATAATATTTTCTCTGTGTTGCTTTTATCGTTTTACAATGTGTTATATACCAAAATGATTGCAATTTAGGTACATTACAACGAAAAAAAAAAAAGTAACTTGTTACCTTTAACCGTTTTGCGCACAGCGCGATTTGAATACAATTATATATGAAATTTTGTTTTGCGTTATCAATATATCGCATTATTTATATATGATAATGATAATTTTTTTTATTTCTGATGGTTGCATACTAAACTTCAGGCAATGACAAAAAAAGGAGCCAAAAATGAACTCTTAATCTTGAAAACTAAGCGCGCTGTGATTTTTTGAAAAAAATATTTTTTCCGCTTCCGCGCTCGCTCCAAAACCCCTCTGGCACACGGGAGACATTTTTTTTTTACCGCTTCGGCGTTTAAGGGTTAATATGCCAAAAAAAGTTATTTGCGATAGTTTTAAGTTTTGTTCAAGAATGCACTCAGATAAATTGCCTAATTATTGGGAAATGTGAAAAAATTAATGACAAAGTAACTTGCTGGATTCATTTGCAGCTAAATGATTGCTTCATAGAATAGAAAAAGACCCCCCAAAATTTATGTAAATGAAATAGTGCGTAAAAGTTAAAATATAAGAAAACTGTGTGCGCATTCCCCGTAAAATGTTTTTAAAGAAAAAGTTGTGATAATTTTTTTTTGCTCCAAAATACACCTGGGTAAATTACATAATTACTGCAGTTCAAACTATTGTGATTATAATGGAAATGCAAAAAAAATGGTGGCAAAGGGGCATTATATTTTTTGTAAAGGAAAAAGTGGCGGTCAAATCTCTCTCTCTCTCTCTCTCTCTCTCTCTCTCTCTCTCTCTCTCTCTCTCTCTCTCTCTCTCTCTCTCTCTCTCTAAATTATGAATTATTTCATTATAGAATGATTATATAATAATATATATGGATGTTACATATGTATAAAAAATATCAGGAACACTCATCAAAAATAATCATCTTGGCTGCTGGTATGATCAATTTCTTCAAGACGGGTGTAGATCATATTGATAGTGATCAAGAGGTTGAAACTTAATAAAATATTTCATTTAGTAGAAAAATATAAATTAATAAAAGTTCAACAAATGCTTTAGAATATAATTGAGGAACATCATCTAAAAGATAAGTCACTTTATTATTTTGAACAAAATTAAAGGAAAACAACAGTAACTCATTTTTATCCCATAAAATGATCAAGAGTGCAGTTTTAGCCAGTTTCAGTTCATGAATAATATTCACATCCTGATATTTAGTGTAATTCCCAAAAGCACGGATGACTCCATTCACACGTTGTTACCAGTTTCAATCATTCTAGTACTATGTGACTCGCATTAACCATTTATTTATTTATTTAAAAAAGATAAGAAAACAATATTTCCAATTTCCTTCTCTGGTATATCAGAATTCTCCTTCATATTTATGGAAATATTCTGTCATTTTGACGTTTTTTATGATATTTAAAAGAAAATTGGCATATGTAAGATTTGTAAGTTATCATGCATCAACACCAGTCTCCTCAAAATATGGTGTTCCAGGTGTGCCAACCGAACCGCACAC
>NC_087207.1:49570793-49645793 GCF_015104395.2 Macrobrachium nipponense
TGTCCCAGACTGGTGTACAGTACTGCTAGTAAAGATGTAAAAGTATATTAAACTGCCTTTCCTTGGTCATAGTAGCTATTGGTACGAAAAAAGTTACAAGAAATACTTAAGCATAGTTTTCCTCAAGTTAGTTTCAGATTTGTTTTTACTAACCCTTTTACTGTAGGATCACTTTTGAGGGAGAAGCCTGCTCTTCCTGTGGACCTTAATTCGAGTGTCGTTTACTTGTTTACCTGTTCGCAGTGTGGTCTGCGATACGTGGGATCCAGTTCCCTCTGGCTTAGACACAGAATTTTGGAACACAGAGGTCTTTCCGTTAGAACTAGGTTTCCTCTTTCTAAACCACCTTTTTCTGCCATAAGGGAACACAGTTTAGCACAGGACCATCCTTTCACTCACCTAGATTTTAGAGTACTGTCTTTTTGCTCAAATAGACTGGACCTTTTATTTCAGAGTCGCTGTTTATTAAGAAAATGAAACCGGAATTGAACAACAACTCGTCCGGTATTCAACTAGCTATCATATAGTTTCATAGTAGTACACAAAGTGGGTCGTTAGCCAATTTTATTTTTGAGTGTAGTTTGTTTACCTTTCTATTTTTTTATTTTTATTTTTATTTCTGTTTTTGTATGTTTTGCGGTTTGTTTTAGTTTTTTCGTAATTTTTAATATTTAGTTTGTATGTGATGTTCGTTTTATTTTATATTCTTACTGAAGCTTTTAATAAGACAATTCATTTTAATGTAATTTTTTAGTGATTTCTCATCCTTGTCATTTTTTCAGCCTGAAGATGAGGTTTTAAACCTCGAAAGCTCGTTTAATAAAGAATGTTCTTCCTGGTCTTGGCAGTGTTATTTATCATCAAGCTGATATATATATATATATATATATATATATATATATATATATATATATATATATATATATATATATATATATATGGGTAAGCAAAAAATCAAAATTCTAGTAATATTTAATCATTTATCTTCATTTTGAAACAAATTGGAAGTCTCTAGCACAATATTTCAATTTATGGTGAATTTCTGAAAAAAAAACTTTTTCCTTCCCTCCGCGTGCGGTATCGGCCACAAATCTCTGAAATGCTTGAGTCACATTGTCATGATATTTGCACCATTTCATATTAGCCTTTATATAGAGTTCTGTATATGAAAATGTGCACAATTTCATGTAGAATACAACAAAAAATAACTCAGTCGTAGCGATTATAATATTTTAAATATTTCCATATAAATCACGATAAATAGAAAACATTTCGACATTTGGTCACCTTTGACTTGACCGAAATTGGTGAAAAACGCAACTGTAAGCTAAAACTCTTACAGTCTAGTAATAATCAATCATTTATCTTCATTTTGAAACAAATTTGAAGTCTCTACCACAATATTTTGATTTATGGTGAATTTTTGAAAAACACTTTCCTTCCCTCCACGCTCGGAATCTCAGCGGCAAATCTCCGCAATGCTTGAATCACATTGTTGTAATATTTGCACCGTTTCATAATAGCCATTATATAGAGTTCTATATATGAAAATTTGTGCAATTTCATGTAGAATACAACAAAAAATAACTCATGGTTGTGTTGTAGCTTTTATCATTTTTTAAATATTTGCGTATAAATCACGATAAATAGAAAAAATTTGACATTCGGCCACCTTTGACTTGACCAAAATGGTCGAAAAACGTAATTTTAAGCTAAAACTCTTACAGTCTAGTAATATTCAATCATTTATCTGCATTTTGAAACAAATTGGAAGTCTCTAGCACAGTATTTCAATTTTGGTGAATTTTTGATAAAAAAAACTTTTTCTTTCCTTCCGTGCGCGGTATCTCGGCGGCAGGTCTCCGAAATGCTTGAGTCACATTGTCGTAATATTTGCACCGTTTCATATTAGCTGTTACATAGAATTTTATATATGAAAATGTTCGCAATTTCATGTAGAAACAACAAAAAGTAGCTCATGGTTGTAGCTTTTATCATTTTCGAAATATTTGCATATAATTCACAATAAATAGAAAAAATTTGACATTCGGTCAAATTTAACCCTTAAACGCCGAAGCGGTAAAAAAAAAAATGTCTCCCGTGTGCCGGAGACGTTTCAGAGTGAGCGCAGGGCGGGAAAAAATATTTTTTTCAAAAAATCATAGAGCGCTTAGTTTTGAAGATTAAGAAAGTTTCGATTTGTTTTTGGCTCCTTTTTTTGTCATTGCCTGAAGTTTAGTATTCAACCATAGAAATGAAAAAAATTATCATTATCATATATAATAATGCGATATAGATAGCGCAAAAACAAAATTTCATATATAATTGTATTCAAATCGCGCTGTGCGCAAAACGGTTGAAGGTAATACTTCTTTTTTTTTCGTTGTAATGTACACTAAATTGCGATCATTTTGGTATATAACAAATTGTAAAATGATAAAAGCAACACAAGAAAAGAAAAATATTTATCACAAAATAATGCATGAATTCGTAACGCGCAGACGTAAACATTTTTTTTTTCATTTTTTTTTTCAAAAATTCACCATAAATCTAAATATTGTCCTAGAGACTTCCAATTTGTTTCAAAATGAAGACAAATGATTGAATATTACTATACTGTAAGAATATTAGCTTACAAATGCAGTTTTCGACCATATCTGACGAGTTAAAGTTGACTGAATGTCGAATTTTTTTTATATATTTTTTTTTATATGCAATTATTTCGGAAATAAGAAAAGCTACAACTTTCAAATATTTTTCGTTTTATTCTACATGAAATTGCGCACATTTTCATATATAAAACTCTATGAAATGCCTAATATGAAACGGAGCAAATATTCCGAGAATGGGACTTACGCATTTCGGAGATTTGTGGCGGAGAATCCGCGCGCGGAGGGAAGGAAAGTTTTTTTTTTTGTAAATTCACCATAAATTTAAATATTGTGCTAGAGACTTCGAATTTGTTTCACGATGAAGATAAATGACTGATATTACTAGACTGTAAGAGTTTTTATCTTACAATTGCGTTTTCGACCATTTCGGTAGAGTCAAATTTGACCGAACGTGGTTTTTTTTCCATTTATCGTGATTTATATGCAAATATTTCAAAAATGAGAAAAGCTACAACCTTCAACTATTTTTTGTTGTATTATACATGAAATTGCGCACATTTTTCATATATAAAACTTTAGTAACGGCTAATTTAAAATGGTGCAAACATTACCACAATCGCAAGTATGATTTTTTCGGAAGAGTTACCGCCGCGGACGTAAAGAAAATGTTATTTTTTTCATAAATTCACCATAAATCGAAATATTGTGCTAGAGACTTCCAATTAGTTTCAAAATGAAGGTAAATGCTTGAATATAACTATAATATAAGCGTTTTAGCTTACAATTGCGTTTTTCGACCATTTCGGTAGAGTCAAAATTGACCGAAGGTTGAAAATTTGTCACTTATCATTTTTTATATAAAAATATTTCAAAATTGATAAAAGCTACAACCATGGGTTGTTTTTAGTTGTATTGTGCATGAAATTGCGCACATTTTCATATATAAACTTTATGTAACGGCTAATTTAAAATGGTGCAAACATTACCACAATCGCATGTATGATTATTTTCGGAAGAGTTACCGCGCGGACGTAAGGAAAAAGTTTTTTCATAAATTCACCATAAATCGAAATATTGTGCTAGAGACTTCCAATTAGTTGCAAAATTAAGTTAAATGATTGAATATTACTAAAATATAAGATTTTTAGCTTACAATTGCGTTTTTCGACCATTTCGGTAGAGTCAAAGTTGACCGAAGGTTGAAATTTTGGCACTTATCGTTATTTATATGAAAATATCTCAAAACTGATAAAAGCTACAATCATGAGTATTTTTTGGTGTATTCTACATAAAAATGCGCACATTTTCATATATAATACTCCATGTAACGGCTAATTTAAAATGGTAAAAAAATTATGTCAAAGTGACGAAATAATTTCCGAGATGTGTCACAGATACTTTTTAGTGCGGCAAGAAAGAAATTCGCGCTTACGCGCCTGCGTAACGATTGTAAACAAAACAGCACCTTGATCCGTGAACTCCCAGCATCCCCCAAGGCGCGTGATTCAAGAGTTTTCGACTGGTAGGCCTAAAAGTATTTTTCCGCGAATTTTTAAAAAAACTTTTGTATGTCGACGTAAAATACGTCCATTCGGCACCCGAGAGACAAAAAATGTCGACGTAAAATACGTCCCGTCGGCGTTTAAGGGTTAACTTGACTGAAATGGTCGAAAAACGTAATTGTAAGCTAAAACTCTTAGAGTCTAGTAGTATTCAAGCATTTACCTTCATTTTGGAACAAATTGAAAGTCTCTAGCACAATATTTCGATTTATGGTGAATTTAAAAAAAAAAACTTTTTCCTTCCCTCCGATCGCGCGTTATCTCTGCGACAAATCTCCGAAATGCTTCCATCACATTGACGTAATATTTGCACCGTATCATATTAACCGTTTATAATATTCTCATACTGAGGATGTTCTAGGAAATACCGGCTTCTAAATAGTAGGTCTTTATTACTGGAACTCTTACAAACAACTCACAGAAAATACAAGACAAGGAACAGAAGTAAATATGTAAATATGAGAGTAATGAAGGAAACTAGCTCTGAAGCATTGTTAATACAAACAAGTGCAGCTTAACAACTTAAAAGGATTAACAACTTTAAGAATAACAAGCACTTCTACTAAATAAGAAATTCTAAAAATATACATATATTACACTCCTCCCCCTGAAAAGTACACATTGTTTACATCAATGAATACCCTAGTCTATCAGGAGGACGTCTTTCTCTCAAAGGATATCTTCGTTGATTGGTTTCTTTTTTGCTTATGTCCCTTGAACTTAAAGGCTCATTGGTTCCAATGTCGTTGTTGATATTATCACTAGATGCCTGACTGAATATTTTCATCGGTCTCTGGTTCAATCGTAGGTGGTACATCAACTGATGGTAATGCCTCCGGTATTAGGATTTCTTTTGAGGCTTCTGAAGGGCTCAAATTAAGCCAATTATTCAAAGGTAACAGGTGATTGATATGTTTTAGTACCTGCCTGCCATCCACTGATACCCTGTAGTTTACCGATCCTTCAGTTGATATAACTTTTCCTTTTTCCCATGTCCATCCCCCTTTGGCAGCATTCATCCTAACCAGGACAGGATCGTCGACTTCAAAAGTACGATTTCGAACTTCGCGTTGTAAAAACAAGGAAGAAGGCGTAGTCTGTTGAGGTCTGTGGTGTATTATGATAAGAAAAGAGGAATTTAACAACTAATGTCTGGACACTAAATTTTCCCCAATTTTTGCAAAGAAAATTCTTAAAAGTTTGAACCAATCTTTGTACTTGCCCTACTTGCCCTTTACTTTTAGGGGAATATGTTGCACTACACAAGTGCTTAACTCCATTATTTCCCAGAAATTCCGAGAATTCATGAGATACAAACTGACTTCCGTTATCACTAACTAATGTTTTAGATACCCTGTAAGAAGCCATTAACATCCGCAGCACTTCAATGACCTTTGTAGAAGTTGTACAATTCATATGATATATTTCAGGCCGTTTTGAATATGAATCTACGACTAAAAGAAATCTATGATTATCTTTTTCTGCAAAATCTACGTGAATCGTCTCCCAAGGACCTCTTGCTAATGGCCAAGGACTCACTGGCACCTCTTGGGGCATATTCTGATGAATCTGGCATGTTAGACAATTTTTTACCATTTGCTCGATATCATTATCTAATCCTGGCCACCACACGTAACTCCTTGCTTTACTCTTGGTTTTAACAATCCCCATATGATTCTCATGAAGTTCCTCTAACACTCGCCTTCTTAGGCTGGAGGGTATAACTACTCTGCTGCCATGTATGAGACATCCTTGTTCAGTGGATAACTCTCTAAAAATTCTGTGATACGCTTCATAACCCTCAGGACACACTCTTGGCCAGCCGTTTATTACATAATACATCGTCTTACTTAATATGGAATCTTTTTTCGTATACTGCATAATCATCTTGGAAGACACTGGTAATTCATCCATAAAACATACAACATATTCTGACTCTGTGAATTTTGTCTCCTGGCAGGGTAATCTTGATAACATATCGGCATTGGCATGATTTTTACTTGATTTACAACTTATTGTAAAATTATAAGCTGATAGAGCCAAAGCCCATCGCTGAATTCTTGAAGCAGCCACCTCAGGAACACGTTTATCATTGCCAAATAACATAACTAAAGGCTGGTGATCAGTCAGTAACTGGAAATGCGTACCCCACAGATATATTCGAAATTTAGATACGGCAAAGATAATTGCCTAGGCCTCTCTTTCCACCTGTGAGTAATTGCGCTCCGCCACTTTTAGAGACCGAGAAGCGTAAGCAATTGGTCTCTCACTGCCATCAGGCATCAGATGCGAAATAACAGCTCCTAGACCATAAGCTGACGCATCTGCTGCCAACCGTATTTCCAATCTAGAATCGAAATGAACTAAAAAATTAGCAGATGTTAACATCTGTTTTATTTTCTTGAAAGCTCTTTCGCAGTCCTCATTCCACTTGAATTTATTACTTTTTCGGAGTAATTTATGCATTGGCTCTAAAACTGTTGCCAAGTTATCTAAAAACTTCCCATAATACCCAACCATTCCAATCAGTGGTCTCAGCTCTGTAATATTGGTTGGCCTTGGTGCCTTTAATATTGCATCAATTTTTGTTTGAGTCATATGTACACCACTGGCATCAATTGCATGCCCAAGATACTCAACTCTATCTTTCATAAAAGCGCATTTCTTAATCTTAAGCCGAATATTGTGTGTTGACAGCCTATCCAGAACTTTTTTCAGATTTTGAAGGTGATCCGCATTGTTTTTACCTGTTACAATTATATCATCCAGCAAGCATCCACAGTTATCGATGTCACTTAAATGGTATCCATTACTCTCTGGAATATGGCGGGTGCAGAAGCTATACTGTACATCATTCTGTTCACTTTATATATGTAGTCCTTTATGCGTATTAATTGTCAACATTTCCCTAAATTCTGGAGACACTTCCAATTGTTCGTAAGCACGAGAAAGATCTAGCTTGGTAAATTTCTGTCCACCTGCTAATTTAGCAAATAGATCTTGTGTAGTTGGAAAAGGATAAATGTCGACATCAATTGCTTTATTTACTGTAGCCCTGTAATCACCACAAATACAAACACTGCCGTCTGCTTTACCTATACAGACTACTGGAGCAGCCCAACTACTGTGAGTCACTTTAGATATATAATCCCTTGTTCCTCCATTAAATCTAACTGCCTGCTAACTCTTTCTCGCATGGCGTAAGGAACGGGTCTCGCCCGACAAAACTTTGGAGATATACTGTTTTTCATTTTGAAATGGGCTTGAAATCCTTTAATCTTTTCGAAGGAACTCGAAAAACATTAGGGTACGATCTGATGACAGAGAATTCATCTTCCACTTCAAAGATATTTTTCCAGTCAAATTTTAGATTCATTAACCAATCTTGACCCAGTAATGAAGGTCTATCTCCCTCAACAACCTTTAAGGGCAATTGTAACTTTTGATCTTTATACTGTACTAGCATCAGAGCCTCACCCACTATCTTTAAGATTTCAGCTGAATATGTACGTAAAATACTGCTGGAAGGCTTCAGTTTTGCATTAGGATACAGTTTGAAAAATGTTTTGGATCCTATAACAGATACACTAGCCCTGTGTCTAGTTGAAACTTCACTGGTTTCCCATTGAGTAATACCTAAGTCATAATTGCCTTGGAAGAGTTCAGTTTAATGCCATCAATCTGATGTAATTCTAGAATTTTTTCTTGAATCTCATCGTTTAGGTCATCTGATTTCTCCCAGACAGTATTCAAATATCTTGATCTACAAGCACGAGCAACATGTCCAATTTTCTTACATTTACTACACGTAAAACTTCTGAATTTGCAATTTCTGGCAAAATGATTTTTCCTGTTACAACAATAACATCTAAACTCATTTTTGTCCTTGACATTCATAACATTCTTATGATCTGTATTTTTTTCATCTTTAGTGCATTTTGCGGCCTCAACCTGAAGAGTTTCATTGTCCCCCGGTGCTACAGTGAAAGGTCTCAATTCACGTGATGATTTCTTAGTCATCTCAAATGCAACCGCGAGCTCTACAGCCTTAGCGAAATTCAGGTCATTTTTCCTAAGTAGTTCTCTCTGTAATTCTACATCAGCGATCCCTTCCACAAATTTATCTCGTAACGCGTCATTCAGAAAATCTCCATACTGGCATGTAGAGGACATGTTCTTAAGAACAGCCACATAATCAGATATAGTTTCATTGCTTCCTTGACGTCTTCTGTTAAATTTGAATCGTTCTGCAATCACACTACGCACTGGAGAGAAATGATTTTTAAGAACCAAAATTAACTCGCCAAACGTCTTGTAATTCAGATTACTTGGATGGATCAGATCTCTTAATATAGCATAGTTCTTGGGCCCCACCAAAGTTAAAAATACAGCAGTCTTCTTCTCCTCTTCAATGTCATTTACGGTGAAAAACAACTGCACTCTTTCTACATAAACAACAAAGTCTTCCAGATCCGGATTAAAGTCTGCAACATTTCCAAGATAGGGCATCTCGATGTCTGCTGATCACGAAGAATCTGAGTTTTCCTTGTTTTATCCTCCTCGCCAATATAGTATTCCCATCCTGAGGACGTTCTAGGAAATACTGGCTTCTAATTAGGTCTTTATTACTGGAACTCTTACAAACAGCTCACAGAAAATACAAGACAAGGAACAGAAGTAAATATGTAGATATGAGAGTAATGAAGGAAACTAGCTCTGAAGCATTGTTAATACAAACAAGTGCAGCTTAACAACTTAAAAGGATTAACAACTTTAAGAATAACAAGCACTTCTGCTAAATAAGAAATTCTAAACATATACATATATTACACCGTTATATAGAGTTCTATATATGAAAATGTGCATAATTTCAAGTAGAATGAAACAAAAAATAACTCATGGTTGTAGCTTTTATAATTTTTGAAATATTTGCTAGTAAGTCACAATAAATAGAAAAAATTCGGCATTTGGTCAACTTTGACTCGACCGAAATGGTCAAAAAACGCAATTGTAAGCTAAAACTCTTGCAGTCTAGTAATAGTCAAGCATTTATCTTAATTTTGAAATAAATTGGAAGTCTCTAGCACAATATTTCAATTTATGGTGAATTTTTGAAAAAAAAACTTTTTCCTTCCCTCCGTGCATGGTATCTCGGCCACAAATCTCCGAAATGCTTGAGTCACATTGTCGTAATATTTGCACCGTTTCATATTAGCAGTTACATAGAGTTTTATATGTGAAAATGTGTGCAGTTTCATGTAGAATACAACAAAAGATAATTCATGGTCTTAGCTTTTATCATTTTTGAAATATTTGCATATAAATCACGATAAATAGAAAAAATTCGACATTTGGTCAACTTTAACTTGACTGAAATGGTCGAAAAAAGCAATTGTTAGCTAAACCTCTTACAGGCTAGTAATATTCAATCAATTACCTTCATTTTGCAACAAACAGGAAGTCTCTAGCACAATATTTCGATTTATGGTGAATTTTTGAAAAAAAAACTTTTTTACGTTCGCACGTTACGAATTCATGCATCATTTTGTGATAATATTTTCTCTGTGGTGCTTTGACCGTTTTACAATGTGTTATATACCAAAATGACCACAATTTTGTGTACAATACAACAAAAAAGAAATGAACTCATTGGCTTTAACCGTTTTGCTCAGCTCGATTTGTATACAATTATATATGACATTTTTTATCGTGCTGTCATATATTCCAAGATTTATATATGATAATGATATTTTTTTTCATTTCTGATGGTTGCATACTAAAATTCAGTCAATGACAAAAAAGGAGCCAAAAATGAACTTTTAATCTTGAAAACTAAGCGTGGTATGATTTTTTGAAAAAATAAATTTTCTGCTTTGGCGCTCACTCCTGAACTGGCATATGGGAGTCGATTTCTGAAATACCACTTAGGCGTTCAAGGGTTAAGTTCTCACACAACACGATAAAGTAGTACAACGAAATCACTAACATGAATTTATGTTAACAAACTAAATCGTATATGTGAATGAACGAATTCCGCGTGTGTATGATAACGCTGGTGCAAAGCAGTGGCTGAAAAAGAATGCCTTTACATAGAGCACGATGGGAGAGATGCTGACCAATAGGAGAGCAGGATCTTATGGCAGTGACTAGTATCGGGAACCAATGGGAGAGTGGAAGGATGGTGGCGAGTCTACTCACTTGGCGGCGCACGAGTTTTAAAATTGTTCTCGGCGGTCCGAACGAATCTCGGGACTTTACAGCAACAACCTTTCGTAACCTGAATTATTTTCATATGTAGAGGCAAAAACATCTTTGTATTTGCATTCGCAACTTGAATTTTTCGTAAGCTGTGACTTTCGTAAGTTGAGGTACCACTATATTATAATGATTTAAGGTTCATGTATACACTTGGTATATGAACTTTCAAGATAGGCAGTTATAAGCATTTTCATAGGGGGTGGCCAATCATTCACGTATTTTAACTATTCAAGGGGTGTGGGTCCTGGTCCCTATCCCCTGTAAATCTGGGGGTCTACTGTATGCACTCGGGTAGTCTATTCACTTTGCATAGTCTACCTGATGCACAGACTGAAAAGTATAAGTATGAAACACCACATCACTATAATAAGCACAATACTGTATTCCATTATGAAATAAATGTTCATTAGATATACTGTACTGGAAAGAGAATGGGGGCGTAGTAAGTGCCAAAGTCTTTCATAATACAATACGTAGACTAAAGAATTATTCATACACAACTCAACAATGCTTTAAACAGATATAGAAAATATCCCTGGTGTACAGTAATTTAGTGTAATCTTACACTGAATGTGAATATATATAAACTAGAGTGGATTAACAAAAAACATATCAATACAGTACCAAACCTTATTAGAAATTGTACTGTAAATTGTATGCAATCTGGCCTTGAGGAGAGTTGTGTGAAGTGTAGTGAGACCCAAATGTGGTTTTGGTGACTTGTAACATTTTAATCCACATCAGATTCATTGGATTCTATTGGTAATGAATTAAACTGCAGTGTTTCAACCTCATGGATTATGGATGTGGTAGGGTGAGGTAGCTGCACTTCCTTAAATCTTAAACTCCATAATTTAAAAGAATTTACTAAGCCAATGAGGCAGAGAAGCATGGTGCAGTCACTTGACAAAAATCACAAGGAACAGTGTTTGTATCGCTGATTAACAATGATTAACTCCTATAGAACTAGAATTTAGAGCTATCCAGTAGAGTGACTCTTTGCACTGAAATACAGTACAGTATACATATGCATACAATTTCACTATATATCTAGACCTGTTAGATTTTATATTAGTAACCTATCCAGTAATTCCATAGCTAAGTTTAACTTGTTCAGCTGCTAAAATTTTGAAATGTGTTGGTCGCACTAATTGTTTTGGGTAGGTGACAAAAGTCCCTCCCACTTTCGGGGTATAGAGACGAATAACACAGCATTGGCAGTTTCGAATTGAGAGTTGATATACGGTTCAAGATGATATAGTGGAGACCATGGGCAATTGGGCTCTTCAGTTAAAGTCCTAATGGACAAAATGAGTGCTTCTGAGCACCTGAAAACTCATAGTGTTAGTGAGCTGGTGGATGAAGTGTTATTGGAGGAGGTGGCTGCTCATCCCTCAATGCTCCTAGGCAAAGGTCACTGGCATACTCCCCTAAACCTGAGAGGGGAAGAGTCAAACTGGAAACCTAAGGGAGGTCAGAGGGGTCTGCCCACAGGCAGCCGTCCCCTTGGTTCAGCCTGTTGACAAATCCCAGGCTGCAGCCAAGATTCATTGGAAAGTTCTCCTAATGAATATTCATGAGTTGTCATTGAGTTCAGAGGGATCAAGTCCCAGATTTCACAGACAAGTCGCGCGCCCTCAAGAGGCGTGTAGGGGTAGAGACGCAACCACCCTCAGTGCCTTGCAAGAAGCAGAGAGAGCCTCTCCCTTCTTGCAGTCACGAGGATAGTCCAGAACAGTTTTTTTTAGATCATCCTGAGCCAGAGGATCTTCTCTCTTCATTGAGGCGTTCTTTTTCTTGTAAGCACCGAGCTTCTGCCAACGTGTTCATACTCCCAACTGTGTCAGAAGCTCTTTTGGAAGTAAAGTGTTTAGTGTCTCCCTAGTACCCAGCAACTCCTGAGGTCTTTTTGTCGCCCAAGCGCCCAGCAGCAGTAGATCATCCACTGCTGCCCATTCTTGAATGTTCTCTGGCACCCAAACACCTTCAGTGCCCAGTGTGCTATCGATGACGAAGAAGCCTCCTTCTCAGCGCCTAGCAGTATCTAAGCCCCCAGCGGTGCCAGCTCTCCCAGATTCTCCAGTTCAACAAATTTCAACTTTGTCCAGGACTCCTGCTGTTCAACTTCAGGCACCCTCAATGACAGACACACATATACCCTGCCCAGAATAAGGTGGACTATATTCTGAGCCCACTCAAGAAGGCTCCCTTGTCCCCTCAAACTTCAGCACCTGTATCATTATCTCCAGTTCCTTTGGAAGACGAAGAGGTAGTAGTTCAAGAAGCTCCCACCTCTGCATATGCTTTGGTATTGAAGTTCCTGCTCTTGACTTTCCCAGGATATTTTTCTCAGGCTACTCCTCCTCCTCCATCTTCTACTTTTTTTATGGGCACCCTGTCACCTTGGGTTCCACAAGGTTACCTATGATGGTACCTAAGATGGTTTTGTTTTCTTCAGCGAAGAAAGCCTTTAATGAAATGGAAGGGTTAGCAGAAGAAAGGGGACAAGGCAGAACAGCTTTCAGTTTACCTCCTCCTAGGTTATCCAGCAGGAGATACCTTTTACATGCTACAGGCGAAGCTCCCTTGCTGGGAGTTTCTGCCACCTCCCAGGGGGACTTCTCTGGGCTTGTGGATGCAGGGAGTAGATTGGCGTTTGCCTCTGCAAAGATAATGTTTTCCGTGTTGGAGTTAGCTCATCTTTTGAAAAAACTCTTCAAGGTGTTTGAGGTTATGAGCTTTCTAGATTGGCCAATGGGTACTTGGCTTGCAAGATCAAGGATTTCTCAGTTGTACCCGAGGATTATGCCTCAGATTGGCTCAGTACACTCTCTATTGTATTGACAAGGGAATCAGGGATGGTTTCTTTGAGTTAGCCTCACTCTAAACCATGGGTATCTTAAGAAAAGAGTTTTGGTGCTCTTTAACATCAAAAGGAGTCTCATCTTCTCAGTAGTTGGCTCTTATGTATTCGCCATTAGATTGCCACCGTTTGTTCCCTCTGGGTATAGCCTCAGACCTACAGAAGGAGAGCACTCAAAACCATTTAGTGCAGTCTTTTAGGCTCCTTAGGGAGACAGTTTGTTCAGTTAATGTGTTTTGTAATTTTGAGTATTCATGTTTTCTGCTATTTGTCCTCCTCCTCTGTTGCCACTTTCAGAGATATCCTCACTCTTAAGGTAAAGTTCCACATTTAACTACATATGTACGTACATGTACGTAAAGTATTTCTAGTACCATGTGCACTAATACACTTTATTTACAGGTACGTACTACAATAAAGGTTATATTAGGTATTGAGTGGTTCAAATTGTTGTATTTCATTGTTTATTGGTCAATTTAGCTTTATTATAAAATTTACTGTGGTGTTTTTGTAGGGCTTGGAACGAGTTTAGCAATTTACATGCAAAACGTAGTTCAAGATACGAAAAAATCTGGTTACGAAGGCTGCTTTGGAACGGATTAATTTTGTATCCTGAGGCACTACTGTACTTAAATGGCTGTCAGGACCATGGTGTGAACCCATGCATTCACTCTTCTTTAGAGATTTAACCAGAAAGACTATTTTCTAGTTGCTCTGGTAACAGCAAAATGAGTTAACTACATGTTTTAGACAGGAAAGTTAGTTTTCCTTGGGAAATGCAGTATGCTCATTTTCTTTGGGATTCTTGGAAAAGAACAAAACTCCATCTCAACTATGGCCTCATTATTTTATTATTAGAGTCTGTCAAATATTTGGGCCCAGAAGAAGAGGAAAGAACTTTGTGCCCAGTGAGGGCACTTAAAAATTACCTTCAGAGAACAGAGGGAACTCGTGAACCTTGAACAGTTTGTGTTGTTCGGTTAAGAACCCTTCATGCCCTCTCGCGAAGAATGCCATGGCATTCTTCCTTAAAGATCTCATCTCAGAAACTCATTCTGTACTAGAAGAGGAGTTTTCCCTTGTGTAAAGTGAAAGCCCGTGAAATAAGAGCAGTCGCAACTTCTTTGGCATTCAGATGTAATATATCCCCCTCGTCTATTTTACAAGGGACTTTCTTGAAATGTAAATCAGTTTTCACTTTACATTATCTATACAATATAGAGACGGTTTACGATACCCGCAGTACCTTGGGTCTGCTTACAGCAGCTGGTGTGGTGTAGGGGGAGGGAGTGGAGTGAGTAATTCTCCCTTCTTATTTTCTCTTCACTTTGACTATAGGGTGTTGAGTCATAGGGAAGTCTGGAAGTACTGAGTGCATGGAGTACCCTCCAGTCTTGTTTGTTTTTAATGGTAGGGTATTGGTGATTTTATTCATTTATAGGGTAAAGGTGATGGAGTTTTTAATCTGGTTGTTTGTGGTACTGCACTCTGGGGAGTTTTTAATCTGCTTGTTTGTGGTACTGCACTCTGGGCAGGGGCAAATTTGTGTTGATTGCTAGCCATGGGAATCATCCTTTGCTGCTAAGTCCCTGCTAAAGTAGCAGGCACTCCACGGCTAGACTACCACGCCTCTACTAGGTAAGATGAGTGTTGAACTAGAGGCAACATTTATTTACCTGCAGCAGCTCTCTTATCAGGTAAGGAAACAACAAACATTGTGTCAATCTTAGTAGTCTTTTCTACTTTCAAGTTCGTTACCATGCTTAATGTTATGTGATAGATATGTCCATGTATCCTATCTATCAATGTGGTAATCAGCTATGCAAGTTACTTATATAAAAAATGGTATTTTTATATTAAAATTAGATTGTATATATACTTACCCAGTACAGTAATTACATGATTGGAGGCCACCCTCCTTGCCTTGCATGGACACAAAGTGCATAAGCAAATTGAGCTCTCTGGTGGTGGTGTTCTCTATACAATGAAAGTGGGCGAGGGTCTTGTGACCTTCCCAAAACAATTAGTGCGACCTGCAAATTTCAAAATTTTAGCTGCAGAACGAGTGAAACTTTATGTAATTACTTCGTAAGTATATATATAATCTCATTTTATTATAAAAATAGCATATTTCTGAGCTTGTGATTGCCAGATGGCCAGAATTAATCTTCTCTCTTTTTTTTAAATTGTGTAAATTTAACTGTATTGCAATTACATTACAGTATGTAACTATACTGTACTGCACTTACATTACAGTATGTAACTGTACTGCACACTGTAGTTAAAACTAGTAACACATAAAAAATAACCAAACACTTTGGTAGTATTTGCAAAAGTAAAAATACAAAAGATCAATATAATACATAGCACAGATTCTTTATGAGGTAGACAGCAGACTAAATAACCAGTTCAAACACTCACAGATTTAGACAGGAAAGTATCAACATGTGCAGTCATTTTAGCATCCAATAAATCAAGCATGCTTACTGGATTATTCAGTTAAGGATGATATAATTTTATTGTTGATGACCATGAGTGAATCTGTAGAGAATGTAATGTGATAAGGTCCATTAAGTTGAGATGGCGCTATACTAAGTAATTCTAGCATCAACCTCACCTTTGTAAGTGCAGAACAGATAGATGTACAGTACTTCTTACCTTAAAAGATGTCTAAATCATTTGCTTTCTTATGTTTCAGGTTTTTCTGGGAAGTACAAGAAGTTTACTTTAAATTGCATAAAGGGTTGCCTCCCCCATCTCATTCACTCACAGCACAGCTTATATGGCGAGAATTCTTTTATTGTATGTCTGCAAAGAATCCAAAGGTAAGTTCAATAAATGTCACTCTTAGAACCAATTTATTGCTACTTTACAAGAGATATTCTTGTGGGTTTCAAACTAATTTTGAAGATCTTGGTTCTTCGCCATCTGATTTAGATTAAAGATAACTTTTGACTTGCTGTGAATAAGATTTAAGGCTGAATATAAGGTTTTATATTATTTTAAAAACTTGTCATTTTTCAAGTATCATTATACAGACCACTGGTTTACAAAAATAGAGTTTGCTGTAGCTATTGTTAGCACCCTAAGACAGAATGAAAATGAAACTGAAGTAAGAAACATTTTAAGTACTCTTGTTTTGCTTAAAATTTGAATTTGAAGCAGTTTCACTTTGTTTTTAGAAAATTTTCTAAATGTGCATGCATGAACTGAACATAATGATATAATGATGACTCATGATGCCCTTGAGATATACAGTACGTTCACTCACCCTTGCTGTACTGAGTGAGCTAGATTGTCTCAATGTTATGTGAAACTGCAGCGCATATACTAAAAGAACCATTATAATGCTGCACGTTTACCGAAAACCCTGGTGTGTTGGCCAAACATTTTTGTACCTTTTCCTCCCAGTACCAATGACTGTTTTCTTTCTAAACTTTGTTGTTTTCTTTCAAAACTTTGTGGATAATTGCGAAAGAAATCTTGTATTATCTGATTTTGTAAAAAGATAATGAGGCATGCAACTGGTAAGTCTTGCACATAACTCTAGTATGTAGAGCATAGTACTTGGTCACAAGAGGTTGTCGGGAGGATGAAGCAGTGGTGCCGTAGGTACTTTTGCATTATGCAAATTGGCAATTACAGACTCCGTTGGGTTTTTTAAAAGAAAACTTTATTTATGGGACATCAAATTATAATTCATGGCGATATTTCAGTTAATTGTTGACGAAAACAGCATATGAAAATATTAAGACAATGTGACGTCGCTTCCCTCGTGTTGCCAAATCAGCATTTACTGTGAGGGGATGTTGAGGGGAAAATAAGTAGTTTTTGGGTCAGCTACAGTTTTTCATGTCATGATGAGCCTTGGCAATACATAAATTATAAGACAAGTAAAAAAAAACTAAAATTTTGAAAAAGAATGTCAACTAATTTTTGCTCACGTCCTCATGTATGATTATAACTTATTGTTTCCAAAAGAAGCATTATCTCTGAACTGTGCTGTTTATAAGAAAAACAAAATTGGGAAATACCACAGTGGATTATAACAGGTAGGTCTAAGGAAAGGTAACTCACAATCCGTGAGTCACCTTCGAGAAACAGAAATATGTCAACTGTGTAAGGAGACCGGGG
The DNA here is from genome assembly GCF_015104395.2 of Macrobrachium nipponense. Taxonomy (NCBI): domain Eukaryota; kingdom Metazoa; phylum Arthropoda; class Malacostraca; order Decapoda; family Palaemonidae; genus Macrobrachium; species Macrobrachium nipponense. Next base: position 49,588,223 of record NC_087207.1, read on the forward strand.
GTCCTCTTTTTAACCGAATTCTATGGATCACCTAGAGCCAACTATTTTACTGTACACTATTCTGATTTAAATAATACATACAACATTTAAATCATATTAAACATAATACCGAAATGTACCACAATTCTTTGAATTGCGCTGTATATTTTTAATATTTGAATACTACTAGGTTATGTTTAATATACTTTGTAAAAGGGGTCTTGTTTATTTTTAAATTTCAAATAAGGTGTACTTTATTGGTATGTGCAGTAGATTCAAATCAATTGCACCATGAAATATAGGGTACATCAATAGTATTGTCAAATAATTCACCATCATTTTCAGCATCCTAAAACACTTTATGTACATACGTATCATATTTTTAAATCATTTTAGAACAAAAATTTCATAAAATGTACAGTCTGCGCAAAATGTCAATGCACATACTGTACCCATTTGACCCAATACATACAGTTCAACGTTCTCTCGTTTGTGGGTGTTTTGCATGTGGCACAGTACATATACACTACTACAGACTGAGAAATATCTGCTTCTCCTAAGTGTCAGAGACCCGTACTGTTAATGACAAATAAGGAGAAAGTAGACATGATTGTCATGTTGAGGGCAGAAGTCATGGAGAACAGTAGCAGCTCATTACCATGTGACTGAATGTGCAGTTTCCCTTCCCCCTGATTGTGTGCCAAAGTGGAATATAATAGGCAATCTATGGATCCAGGACAACAGTTGCGTTGTTTCAGTTGTAATAGGCAGGGGCAGACCAAGAAACATTGCAGAGTAAAATACTGTAGAGTATGCAAAAGTGGAGATCACTTTTGGTGGTCTTGTCTGTCTCAGAAGCAGAGGGATGCAAGACCCACACCCCAGAACTATGGAAGTTCAGGTACAAAGTTCCCCAAGCATTTTACTCAGAGGGACCTAGAGATCGGTGACAATTTTGGAAACCCGATCAACAAAAAGGGTACAGATGACTTCTACGTGCTATTGCAGTCTCATGGGGGATGCCCCAGAGCCCAGTGGATACTACAAGGAACAGTGGGTGATGTAAAAATCCCAATTTTTGTAGATATGGGAGTTTCAGTTAATTTAATGGACTATGGTTTATATCAGCCCATGCTTTCCCAATAACTCTCTGAAACCCTCAACAGAGACGGTGTGTGATGTGTGAGTCCATAGATTAAATATCTTGGGTTTTATAAGAGTAGTTCACTCAGGGTGACCTGGTGTTAGTAGAACCATTTTTGGTGATAATAGGGGCTGTTGAGCAACAAACTTTTATTGGGCCATCCTGCATGCAGGAGAAACAGGATATTGGTCCATAAAGGTGTTATTGGCATAGCAATTGGAATACCGGGTGTTTTTATTCCAAATGTGGGTGTACGTGGAACTGAGGTAATAAAGGATACTGAGTTTAACATGGGTGATATTGGAGATACTACTGGTGATATTGGTAACAATGTTGATACTGATACTAACAAGGGGGTTGGTGATGGTATGGGGGATACTTAAATAAACATGGGTGATATTCATGTGGATGTGGAACATGAGGTGAATAACCAGTCACAGGAGGGCGCTGCGTATGATGGCCCTGGAGATAATATACAGTCAAACCTCAGTTTTCTTATGTTTTGGTTTTTGTAAACTTTTTTTATTCTTCAAAATTTTGTCTCGGTTAGTGTACTTATCCTTGGTTTTCGTACACTTGGAAACGCTCCATCCGGCCCAGCGTGTGGCCAGGCCTGTATCAAGCGTCCAAACAAAGCATCCCATTCTTCTCTCATGACCTATTCTGGCTTTGTTTCTCACTGAACAAGCATCACCGCACTCTCAGTACTCATCACAGAATGTTCGTTGTTATTGTGCAAATTTTTCCATTCAAACTCATTGCAAAGAAGCCATCATGGGGTCAAAGAAAGTTGCAAGTGCCAGCCCTTCAGTAAAAAAGACCAGAAATACGATTAAATTCAAGAAAAATTGTAGCGAAGTTTTAAAGTGGTGCACGTGTAGCTGATCTCACTAGTATGTACAGCAAGTCAGTGTTGACAATCAGCTCTATCCTAGCAAAGAAACATGAAATCAATGCAGTTGATGTTGCGAAAGGGGTCACGTCATTATCAAAACGAGATCACAACTAGTGGATGATGTTGAGAAGCTGTTGTTGGTGTGGATCAATGAAAAGCAGTTAGTGGGGGATATTGTATCTGAAGCGATCATTTGTGAGAAAGCTAGGATGTTTCATGCTAATTTAAGTAAGAAAATGCCAACAACAAGTGCTGCTCATAGCAATTTCAAGACCAGCAGAGGCTGGTTTGAAGAATTTAAAAAGTGTTCAGGCATACATAGTGTCGCATGGCATGGGGAGGCTGCAAGTTCAGATAAACATGCCTCCAAAGAATTCATTGATGAATTCAGAGTATCCCCCTAGATGTTGACCCCTTGGTGTGGGTACGGGACTTAGGGACCAGCAGCTGGGCCCTGATGCTTGGTGGGGATGCTTTCTCACTGGTCCTTGGGACCCAGCTGTTGGTCAAACAAAATTAGTCAGTCTTTTCCTCCTGCTGTAAATTTTTCCTGTTTTTCTACCTCCTCCTCCTGTTAGGTGTGGATTTTATGTTGATGACTTATGGCTAGTTTCTGGATATGATTTAACTTGTGCTTTGGTTTTGATGGAAGGCATGCTGCCTCACCTGTCGAACTCGAGTACCCAACATGGTCAAGCGAGGGGAAAGTTTCATGTCAAACCCTGCCCTCGGTGCCGGGTCATGAGCTCGATGGATATCATGACACCTTAGCACTAAGGGTGAGGTGTATATCTGGGTACCCATAGGGCAGCCCTTGTGTAAGGGATGACCCCGTCCCCCTGATGTGGCTCCGTGGTGGGTATGGGGGTTACCTGGACGAATGATATCTTTTTGTATTTATGGCAACCCCCCTTCTTTTATCCTCTGACCCTGGCATGGAAATGGACTTGGCAGTGGTAATTCGGGTTTGAACATCGTTATAATGGAACCTTTTTCTTCTGTTTTGGAAAGAAAGAAAAATGCAAAATTGAATTCAAGAAACTTAGATATTCAAAGGAATAATATGTATTGCAGAATATCAGTGTACAGGCAGTCCCCGGGTTACGATGGGGGTTCCGTTCTTGAGACGTGTCTTGAGCGCCAAACGCGGTTTATGTCTTTCAGTTTGGCTTTTAGAAGAACATCCGTTACTGAAACGAACTGGAGAGAGCCTAAGCTTCTTTCTTGGTTCCTCCGGGACGTCTGCTTGTACTTGAGAAATTGCCTGGTTGCTTTGGCTATTTCTTTCCTCTTCAACGGCGGAATTGATAGAGTGTGAGATTTCAAGTCCCATTGAATGCCTAACCACTGAAAGCGAGACTCCGGTGTTAGCCGGGACTTGGTCTTGTTTATCTGGAAGCCCAGATGTTCCAGAAACTGGATCACTTTGACCGTTGCTTTGTGGCATTCTTTGATGCTTGTGGCCCATACGAGCCAATCGTCCAGATAAGCTACTTGCATTATTCCTTGTGACCTCAGTTCTTGACCGACTGTCTCCGCCAGTTTTGTAAATATCCTGATCCTGGGGGCTACGTTGAGCCCGAACGGCATTACTTTGAAAGAGAATGCCTGGTTTCCTAGCCTGAAGCCTAGAACGGGCAGAAGTGTCTTGCTACTGGAACATGATAGTAGGCATCTGTAAGATCTATAGAAGTGGTGACGGCCCCACGGGGAAGTAAGGTCCGCACCTGAGAAACGGTCAGCATTCGGAACTTGTCGCAACGAATGAATAAGTTCAGATGGGACAAGTCTAGAATTATTCTTTGTTTGTTTGAGCCTTTCTTTGGCATGCTGAACAAGCGACCTTGAAATTTTAAATGCTTGACTTTGACACTACTCCTTTTTGAAGGAGTTCTTGAGAATATTCTATCAATTCCGCTGTTGTTTGTTGATGAAAGGTTTTGGATGGAGGAGGACCTTTGAGCCAACTCCACCCTAGACCTTTGGACACAATGCTTTGGGCCCATTTGCTGAACCTCCATCGGTGACGAAAGAGGAACAGTCACCCTCCTACCTGAGGATTCTCACTGGTTCGAGGAGGGGCGTGCCCCACATCCTTCTCGGGAACCCTTACCTCGGTTAGAGGCTCTTCCGCTGCCCCGTTGGCGTAAGGCGCCTCTAGCCCTGCTACCCCTGCCAAACCTGTTGAAGGGCTGAAAGGACTGACCTTCAAAGACTGGGTTGAAAGCAGGGGAGACAGCGTAGGAGGTCGAAGCCTGTGCCTGTTGCGGTTGTGTCAGCAGCACAAACTGCTGTTGTGGCTGCAACTTTGAAGTGGAGGGTTGCGGTACCTGTGATACCAGAACCGCCTGTACTATAGCCTGCTGTTTAGGAGCCTGGAAAGGCTGGAATTTCCTAGGCTTCTTCTTCGATTTTGGGTCTGATGCAGCCGACTCCGATTTGCGTTTGCTGACCAAACCCCAGCAAACCCTTAGGCTCTGGTTGAACCTAACTGCCTCACAGTGAACTTCGTTCACTACAGAGGCTGGGAAGAGGTCAGCACCCCAAATGGATGAGGCTAAGAGCTTGTTAGGCTCATGTCGGATAGTGGCCTCCGCCAGTACATGTTTCCTACAATTTCGCCTAGCTATGACGAAATCATGCAAGTCACATTGCATTGAGTACAAAAGTGACTTTGCACTGATTTTGAATAGCGGCTCTTCTCCGTAGACTAGAGCCGATACTAACGTCATTACAAGGGAATTGAGGGATCTGCACAGCCTCATCCTGGTGTCGTACTCAGTCTGGATGAGGTTGTCTGACAGCCTGGGTAATCTCTCGCTGAACTGAGAGATGGTGCAGTCCGGTTTCAGTTTACCCACTGAAAAGGTGGCCGGAAGATCTACCCAGTGATCGTCTGTTCCGGGGAGCAGGAGGGAGGTTGGTCCTGTCTCCCGGAGCTGTGGCATAGGTTCGTCCTTCATTGCGGCTTGCAGGGTCAGTTCCGCTACCTGCGATGTGAACGGGATGGGAGTCTCCTCGTCCACAGTGAAGATCGTGAAGGGACTTTTGAAGGCGGTAACCTTGGTATTGGTACATTGCCACTCCTCTAGGTTATGTAGCCATTCCCGTTGTGCATGATTCCGAGAGAGAATTACAAATTCTTTCGGGACCTTGTCTTCTCTTCTCATAGCCGCTTCTGTAAGGCAGACAGCCATTGAAAGGGGTCTGTAATCCTTGCAGATGAAACTCGAAGTCCTCAATCCTTCGAGTTCCACAGCCCTCAATCGTTAGCATGCCGTCTACGTAGGGAGCGTAGGAAGCATTTCACTGGGCAACACGGGCCCTTGCCCAGAAAAGGGATTTTGACGTAGGAAAAATCTATTTCTGGGCGAGGAAGCCGTGTCGCCCAGTGAAATGTGTCTGCTTTAGCACTATTTCTAGTAAAATATTGCTATAATACCAGAGAACAGCTAAATTGGACATGTCAGAAGCCTCTGACTCGCTCACCTATATAAAAGGTGTCGGTATAAAACTGGGGCGAGTGTTAAACACTACCATAGCAACCCCTCCAATTAGCCTTTTCCTCATCAAAAGACCCTAAATACGGGGAGCCGACCCATAGGTCACACCTAGCTACCCCGTTGAAGGCGTCTGTGACGTCATACTTTTCGATAGCCATATCGTGTTCGCACACTCGAATTTAGCTATCTGTTCTTTTATTTTTATTCTTGGTTATGGATCGTCAATCTACCTCTTCACCCAAGTTAAGTACTGGTTCCGCCCTTTTTCAGTATTTAGGGAGTGAATTTGCCTTTCGTTTTGCCTTTATTTAGGGTTTTGTTAGGCGTCACTTTTAAGTAGCGGGCGGGCGGCGAGTCGCCTTTACGGCGTACCCTTGAATTGTACCGATTTCGAGTGGTCTTCCTCTCTGCTTGTAACATGTGATATTTCAGTACATATATATATTTATTTCTTGGGTGGCAGTTTTAAGTCGATCCTATTTTCGTTTATGTTTTTGTTATTTTCATTATTTTCATGTTTTTCACGGGGGTCTTCATTCGAGCACGTTTCTTTGTTACGTGTTTCGCCGTATATCCACCGTTATCCCTTTTATTTTTAAGTTTGGTATATTTCATTCATTTGTCAGTAGGCAAGTAGGATTTCCCTTTTTGCGCCCACCGTTATCGGGTGGCCTTCATAGCGGTTTTATATTTTAAGAGGTTTTATTTTCATTTCCCCACCCCGTGTTAAAGCATGATTTTCTTTTAGCTTTAAGTAATTGATTTTATTTTGTCTATGTATTTGTTGGATGTTATGTCGGTTAGCCTACATAGGCTGTGCCTGCGTTTTCCTCGTGATCTTTTTTCGCGGGGATACGCTGGTCACATGATCGTCACCCCATCAGTCCTCCCTTCCTCCCCCTCACGTGGGGCCCCCAGTAATTGGGTGCTCCTCTCGCTCAAATTGTCGCTGACAACCATTCCCAATCAGCGGAGGGGGGAGTGTAGAGGGTCCTCCAGGACCTTAGGTTGGTGGGTGTCGCTTCTCAGCTGACTTCCTCCGGAGTTGGTGGTTGCTTTGCGTATTTAGCCTCGGTTTCCGTGGATTTGTTGCGCTTTGCTTCTTTCAGCTCTCGGAACTTACATCCATCCGCCTAAAACATTCCCTCTCCGCATAAGGCGGGTGTAGATTCCGGCTTCTCCGGTAGTCGTTGAGGGCTATGTTTACGGAAGTTACTCTTCCGAGGGCGGAGATATTATATTTGTTATTTTAATTTAATTTTTTTTTCTTTTCGTTTCGCCACGGAACTTGGGAGTTCATGTGGCCGTCCCAGGATACTTCGTGTACCCCCCCCCCATGGTCATACAGTTCCGGGTTGTTTTATTTCTCACACAGTTCCTGGGACGTAAATATATAAATATATAAGGGGTTTTATATTTTCTGAGTCCGGTATGCTCCGGCATATGACGTTATTATCATAATAATCCTAATAAGTTTGTGCAATTGTTCTTATATATTATTGCACTTACAGGCCACTCAGTGTCTGGTTGCCGGTCTACAGGATCCGTGCAACCATGATGTTTGCCGGAACCATGCCCCGTACGCAGTATTGCTTACAGATTCCGTAGTCTGGCATCACGAAAACTTCTTTGCCTGCTACGACTTGTACAACAGGTTACCTGTTCGGTAAGTTACCGCACTGCTTGTTCTATGCATATTGTGATAGAATTATATAACACTACTTGTGTTAGTGTTAAAAAAAAAAAAAAATTACTATATAAATAAATAAATAATAAAAATTTCTTTAAATTAAATTACATTAATTAATCAACATATGTAAGCATTATGTTCAAAGATTTTACTCGAAATTGACACATTCCTTGCATTACAGACGGAGCAGTCTGTTAAGCATGCTGCACTCTCCACCCTTAAGATCTGGGTTGGAGGTTTTGGACGGAACGTAGGGAAAGCTAAGCCGTATATTCTACCTCAAGATATGGCAGCCTTCCCAGCCGGGAAATCTGCCGGATACGTTGACCCAAAAGTCGCAGCACCAATTATCAAATCAATTCAAGATTCAGTTATGGAACAGCAAGAGGCAGAGTTGCCAGACCTTGGTTTGGAAGGAGTCTCACTTGAAGTAGTGAGGATTTGCCCGTTACACTAGATATGGGTACAGGTAACAGTGTTAATGAGGCTAGCCTAGTTGGTCACCGGGGTCTTTCCTCGAGTGACTCTGATTCTTCCTCTCCCTTTACTTCCAATTCCTTCATGGGTTTCACAGGAGGTTTGCCCCCTTCCAGGTCGCATTCCTTCTCTGTGATTCCTAAATTAAAGAGAAAACCTTCGGGTAAAACCTTGCTTAAAAGCAAATCAGAGACAAAGCTGAGATCTCTTTCTAAGTCTGCAAATCCAAGGCCTCAAGGAGGAAACTCTTCCCATTGCCCCACAAGTCCCATTCCATCAACGTCTAGAGATCGGACCCCTCATAAGGTACCGTAGGGAGGGCAGGAAGGTTCCCCTTTAGTCGGCCAAGACCTGTTCAACACGAATATTTTAAATCAGGTCAGTGGCTTTGGTAGCTTAGTCAGTTCAGTTGCAGCAAGGTTTGAAAGTGTTTTAAAAGTTTAGGTGCACAGGACTCCCTGATTGCAGGTCTCAGGACACATTTCACGGGGCGACACGGCTGAGCCCAGAAATAGATTTTTCCTTCGTCAAAATCCCTTTAATGCTTTGGGTGCATTGAAAACTCTGTAAACTGCATTCTTATGGCATTTTTCATAAAAAAACCTTCAAATATTGATTATTTTCATTTTTGGTGTCATATTTCATCTGTCAGATGAGCGTTGTAGGCGTCGTAAGCCTGGAACATGTGTCGTAACCCTGGAAATAAAGTCTGATGAATATAATTGAAAAGCGTCGTAACCTCGGAACGTCGTAAGCCGAGACCGTCGTAACCCGGGGACTGCCTGTATTTAAAGCCAGTAGAGAAATTAATAACGTATGTGACTATGAACCAAAAATTCATCCACAGGATGATGAGACCCTATTAGTTGAAGTCTCCTCACCTGAACAAAGTGAGAAATTGCTTAAGATGAATACTTTTGTAGGGTGAAAAGTTACATGTTTCCCTCATACTATTCATAACCAAAGTCGAGGAGTTATATATGCTCCCGAATTGCTTTTATTGGACGCAAAGAAATTCAGCATGAATTGGAGGAACAGAATGTGGCAAAGGTGGTCAGAGAGAGGAAAAAGGTGGGGGATCAGATTATTCCCCCGGCAATGCTAATCCTCACATTTAACACCCACAAATTGCCTAATGCTATCAAGGCAGGATGGCTGAACGGCAAAGTCAAGCCATACATACCATCACCTTTGAGATGTTGCCACTGCCAGATGTTTGGTCATTTGCTCTAGAAATGCAGAAAGAAAATAAATGAAGAACCTGCTTTTATGTTGTAATTATGGCAAAGAAGCACATGGACCATGCAATGAGCCACCGCCTTGTATTAATTGTGGTAAAAATCATCCTGCATCCTCAAAAAGTTGTGTGAAATGTATTTTAAAGAAGGAAGTGCAAACAATTAAAGTTATAGAAAAGATTTCTTTTAAAGAAGCCAGAAAGAAAGTACTTGAACTTCAAATAAGACCAGGAGTTACATTTTCCTCAGTAATTAAAAAGCCACAGTCCAGTGTACAAGTGCCAGCCAGCTACTCATGCAGTGCAACAGCAACCATCTGTTGCAGTCAAAGTCAAACCAGGCTGAGACAACGCCACATGGAGAGGAGCATGGTGATGATCAACATAAAACATTGGATCAAAAAGCAGGATGTTCTTTAAATAATCAAAATAGCACATCACTCCAGCAACCAAAAAAGGGATTTTGACGAAGGAAAAATCTATTTCTGGGCAAGGGCCCGTGTTGCCCAGTGAAATATCCTTTTAGTTCATATTTCTAAGGTAAATATTGCTAACATTACCAGAGAAAAAACCAAAAAGGGATGTCAGAGTATTCTGACTCGCTCACCCTATAAAAAAGAGGGTGTCGGTATGGTTTCTGGGGCGAGTGAAACCACTACCACGGGCCTCTTGTCATTTAGATCCCTCCTTCACCAAATCCTCCTGCTAGAGAGAGCTGATACACAGCCCGCGTCAGCAACTACTACTACTAGCACTCCCACGCCAACACGAGCGCCTCTAGCGGCCGCCCTTGAATGTTAGAAGACCAAGCTTGGGCTGAAGGGTGGGATAAAAAAGGGGGGGATTTCACTGGGTGACACGGGCCCTTGCCCAGAAATAGATTTTTCCTTCGTTAAAATCCCTTTTCTGGGCTCAGCCCGTGTCGCTTCGTGAAATAGTACCAGAGAAATGGCCACAAGCTTGGTAAAAGCTAAATCGTACAAGGTAATAAGAAAAAATGAAATATATAAGATGAGTATAATGTAAAGTAATTATTACAGAAGTTATCGAATATACACTTAAATTAACTTACAGTAACTAGGTTAGCCTTATGATTAAGTAACAGGAGTTCATAAAAACTAGAATTATGCTAACTTACGGAAACTTAAATTAGACAATGATAAAATATATAAAATTGTGAGTATTCCTAGCATTAAAATAAGGAAAACATCACGATATAGCCTTTGGCAGCTAAGGCTAAAAAAGGGTAGAACCTGGTGGCAGGATCACAGGAAAAATGTTAGTGAGGCAGGTAGAAAGGAGATCTGGATCTTAAGACTAAACTACTTAGATAGTGTCAGGGGAAACTGTGTTTCCCGCTGCCACTGCTGGAAATTTAAGAGATTCTAAGGATTTCAGGTAGTGGCGTCTGCATACTGTCGGCAACTTCCAGCCTGTATACTTTTTTAGATCATCAAAATTCATGTGCTGGAAATAGTTAATTGAGGTGGCTACTGCCCTAATGTCGTGGACTTTGGGGAACGAATCTGGGTTGGCTTGTTTAATAAAGTATAAGATCTGTTGTCTAATTCCTTTTAAGGAAATAGTGCCACCTTTTTCCCTCATGAATAAGGGACCTAATGATCTAGTAGATGTCCTTGAGAGGTAGGCTCGTAAGGTCGTTACTGGACATGGAGAAGGGTCTTGAGGAAGGGAGAGTATCTTCCAAGGAGCCCATCTCATTAAAGGATCTTCGTTTTTGGCCAAGAATTTTCGATCTGGGGAGAGGAGAACTTCTCCTGATGGGAGAAATTCGATATGGCCTGAGTCTCTAGAGAGAGCCGACAGTTCAGATACTCTGGCTCCTGAAGCCAGACTTAAAAGAAATAGTGTTTTCCTTAGGAGTGATATGTAGTTACATGAATCGTTGTCAGTATCTGAAGCCAGTCTGAGAATATCATTTAAGAACCATGAAACTGAGCTAGATCTCTCTGTTGGTCTGAGCCTAGCACAAGCTTTAGGAATAGACGAGATATAAGAATCTGTTGTCTATTTTAAAGCCAAATTGAAAAATTGTTCTTAAAGCTGACTTATTGGTAGTAATCGTACTGGCTGCTAAACCTTTTTCAAATAAGGATCTTAAGAAGGAGATAGCCAGGTTAGGGAAATTTGCTAACTTCTTAACAGCTGCGTCTTATTGACGTAAAGTTGATTCTCTTTTATCCGATTCTAAGAAAAGGATGTTTTGAGGATCAATGTTTGCATCTCTTTTAGCTGCGAACTTCATGAAGTCCATAAAGTTAGGGTTTTGAGAATTCCTGAGGAAGCGAACACAGTCCTCGTTTGCACTGGTTGAGGCAGTTTGGGGTTGGGAATCCGTTGAGGCCGGAGACCCAATTCCAGAAATAGTGGGAACCAGTTGCTCTTGGGCCAATCAGGGGCTACCAGAGCGACTTGCCCTTTGAAGGTCCTGAGTTTGTTCAGGACTTTCAACAGAAGATTCGCTGGAGGAAAGATGTATACTTTTTCCCACTGATTCCAATCTATGGCCATGGCGTCTGTGGCATAAGCCAGAGGGTCCAAGTTGGGAGCCACATAGCACGGGAGCTTGTGGTTCGATTGTGATGCGAAAAGATCCACCTGGAGGCCTGGGACCTTTTGGCATATCCACTGGAATGAGCGCCTGTCCAGAGACCACTCCGATTCTAGAGGAACTGAACAAGACAGTGCGTCTGCTATCACGTTCCTTACTCCCGCCAGGTGAGTGGAGGATAGATGCCATTTGTACTTGGCTGCTAGTTAGAATATGGCTATCATGACATGGTTCACATGACTTGATTTGGATCCTCCCCTGTTGATGCAGTGTACTACTACTACTGCACTGACCAATACCAGCTTGATGTGAGATTTCTTGGCTGGTAGAAGCCTCTTCAATGTGAGGAACACTGCCATGGCTTCTAATACATTTATTTGAAGCTGGCAGAACTGAGGGGACCAAGTCCCTTGTACTTTCTTGAATTGAGAGTATCCTCCCCACCCGCTTAGAGAAGCGTCCGTATGGATAACCAACGCCGGAGGGGGAAATTAAAGAGGAATCGATTTGGATAGATTCTTGACCTCCGCCCAGGGGCCGAGCTGTTTGCGGAGAATCAGCGGGATGGCTGACAACTTGTCCCGAGACTTGTTTGCTCTCGAGCGCCAGACTCGGTTTATATCTTTCAACTTTGCCTTCAGTAGAACATCTGTAACTGATGCAAACTGGAGAGAACCTAGGATTCTTTCCTGGTTTCTCCTCATTTGAGGAACTGTCTTGTTGCTTTGGCTATTTCCTTCCTTTTGGCCAATGGAATTGACAGAGTATGGGAGTTTAAGTCCCATTGAATGCCGAGCCATTGAAAGCGGGAGTCCGGCGTTAGCCTGGACTTGGTCTTGTTTATTTGGAACCCCAGATGTTCCAGAAATTGTATTACTTTGACCGTAGCTTTGTGGCATTCTTCGACGGTTGTTGCCCAAATAAGCCAATCGTCCAGATACGCTACTACCGTTATCCCCTGAGATCTTAGTTGTTGAACTACTGACTCTGCCATCTTCGTGAATACCCTGGGGGCCACGTTGAGCCCGAAGGGCATTACTTTGAAGGAGAATGCCTGGTTTCCTAGCCTGAAGCCTAGGTACGGGAGGAAGTGTCTTGCTACTGGGATATGATAGTATGCGTCTGTAAGATCGATAGAGGTGGTGACAGCCCCACGGGGAAGTAAGGTCCGCACCTGCGAGATAGTCAGCATTTTGAACTTGTCGCAACGATTGAATAAGTTTAGATGGGACAAGTTAAGATTATTCTTCGTTTGGTTGAGCCTTTCTTTGGCACGCTGAACAAGCGACCCTGAAACTTTAAATGCTTGACTTTTGATACTACCCCTTTCTGAAGGAGTTCTTTGGCATACTCCGTCAATTCCGATGTTGGTCTCTGAAGGAAGGTCTTGGATGGAGGGGGACCTTTGATCCAGCTCCATCCCAGTCCTTTGGACACAATACTTTGTGCCCAGTTGCTGAACCCCCATCTGTGGCGATAGAGGAACAGTCTCCCTCCTACCTGAGGGTTCTCACTGACTTGGGGCAGGTCGTGACCCACGTCCTCCCCGGAAGTGCTTGCCTCTGCTAGGTGTTCTTCCACCACCTCTTTGGCGAAATGAACCCCTAGCCCTGCTACCTCTTCCAAACCTATTAAAGGGTTGGAACGTTTGCCCTTCAAAGACTGGGTTGAAGGCTGGTGACACCGCAAACGAGGTAGAAGGTTGGTTCTGGGAAGTCAGCAGGAGGAATGGCTGAGACTGACTCTTCGAGGTGGAGGGTTGTACCACCTGAGAGACTGGTACAGCTTGAACCACCTGTTGCTGTTGGGAAGCCTGCAGAGGATGAAGTAGGTTCAGTCTTCCTTTTAGCTGACAGATTCAGCCTTGTCGCCTCGTGCTGAACCTCATTGACCAGAGCTTCTGGGAAGAGGTCAGCACCCCAAATAGAAGCCGCAAGCAACTTATTGGGTTCGTGGCGAATAGTCGCCTCTTGCAGTACATGTTTCCGGCAATTACGTCGTGCGACTACAAAATCATACAAGTTGCACTGCACAGTGTGTGTCTGTGCTTTAGCAAACAGCTTAAACAGAGGTTCCGTGCCGTATGTTACTGCCGCAACCTCCGTCATTACTAGGGCATTTAATGTCCTCCCTAGCCTGGTCCTGGCATCAAATTCGGCTTGAATCAGATTGTTTGGGAGCCTGGGAAGCCTCTCGCTAAACTGTACTATCGCACAGTCCGGCTTGAGTTTACCTACCGTGAATGTGGCTGGTAGATCTGCCCAAAGGTCTTCGGTGCTTGGAAGAAGAAGGGATGTGGGCTCCGTTTCCCGGAGCTGCGGCATGGGTTCGTCTTTCATGGCGGCTTGGAGAGTCAGCTCCGCTAACTTTGTGGTGAATGGAATAGGTGTCTCTTTGTGCGCCACAAAGATAGTAAAAGGGCTCTTAAAAGCCTGAAGCTTGGTGTTGACACAATCCCAGTCATCCAAGTTCCTCAGCCACTCCCTTTGGGCCTGATCCCGGCTGTAGATCACGGTTTCTTTGGGGATCCTGTCCTCCCTTCTCATCGCCGTCTCTGTAAGACGGGCGTAACCAATGAATGGTGGCTGTAGATTGGCGGGGTGAAACTCGAAGTCTTCTAGCCTTCGAGTGCCACAGTCCGGTAATGTCAGCATGCCGTCTTTAAAAGGGGCATACGACGAAACTCTCCATGGGTTATTTGGTGTGAAGGGAGGGAGAGAGAATCGTAGTCCGGCATGGTTTGCACTGCCATACCAGGTTGTGGGAGGACTGTTGCAGGGTTCTCCCGGAGACCCGCCGTTAGATTATCCTGGTTGGTCAGTCTCTCTGAAATGCTTCGGATCGACTGACCGGACTCCTCAAAAGAAGTAGAGATGTGTGACAACATCTGCTCAAATTTGTCTTGAACTAGGTTCCCGACAAAACGCTTCTGTGTCAAAAGGAGCCGGGTCTTTGGACACTGTAGGAGTCTTGGGGCGTGCCCCAGTAGAGGTCAAAGGCTCAGGATTTGTAGAAGCCTGGGCCTTATCCTTTGAGGATTTGCCTCTAGACCCTTTTGAGTAGGAAGAAGAAGAGGACTTCGATTTCTCTGCCCCGGGGTGGTGAGCCGGAGGCTTATGAGACGAAGAAGACGTGATCTTTTTGGACGCTGTCTTCTCAAGGGTCTTCAACTCACGCTTCTCTTTCACCTTAGGGATAGCCTGAGTGGACTTCGGTCTGACCGAAAGCTCACTCTCTGAAAAGCCTTGGAAAGAAGTAGAAGACGGTACAGGGGAAGAAGATCCACAAGGACCCAAGGGAAGCCCTTGAGCCCCCAACAAACCTGCCTCATCCAACATGCTACCTGGGTCACCTACCGCCATTGGTTCCAAGTTCAAATTTAAAGTTGCCACGTTGTCTGCAATTTCGGGGTTGCTCTGGGCTGCCAGTGCCTGGGCCACCTGAAGCTGGATGGTAGCAATATACGGGGCCGCCGCTGCCGGGTCGACGTAGCAGGTGGCCTTGGCTCCCGGGAAGAGACGGACAGCCATATTCTTGTCCAAGATATATGGGTGCCCCTTCGTAACATTCTTGCCGAACCCGCCAACCCAGGCCTTCAGGGTGGTCGATGCGGCGTTCTTCACAGCGGTAGCCTGGAAGAGGGGGTTATTGTAAGCCCTAGAAGGGAAGGCTAAACTTCTTATGATTAATCATATAGTCCAAAATGTCATTGTATCTCTTATAGGAGTACATTTATATGGTCAAATTATATAGCAAATAGACTCCGGTATAAACTTACACCTGAGGAAAACTGCTCTACAAGATCGTAACTGATAGAGCATGCTTCATGGTGCCATACTGCTATGTCCCCATAGCGGATGGCGCAGACGGCGTGGGTCCTGCAGACTTCGTGGCCACAGGGGTCCTGCAATACGGCGTTACAGCCGGACTCCTGGCAGTTGGTAGCCTGTAAGTGGACAGATACATGAGTATCAACTTTGATTAACAGGACTAGCCCGTTAAGAGATACAACACTCCACTATATGCCGGAGTGGAGATAAAGGTGTTAACCTTCTCCTGTTCTCCTGTAGTGGTGAGAGTCCAGTAGGTCTGGTATGCTAGTTAGAAAGTTCCGGCACGCTGGGGTAAGGAGTTCCACCAAACTAGCAACCAGCCTATACGCCGGGGTGAGTACAAGTACGGCGGGGAGGAACAAGAGAGAGTTAACCCAGTAGTAAATATAACCAAATTAGAGGGATCATAGCTCCTCCGTAGAAAAAACTCGCAGGCAGGAGGAGAACCCGGTTGGTGAGCTGGCGCTCCGCCGGCTAGCGGAATTTTCAGCAATTACACATATATAAAATACAAAAATAAAAACAAAATGATAGCAAGAAAATTAAATATAGAAGCATGTAGCGGAGCTCTTCTCCGTCACCCCCATTGATGGAGCTGGCGGAGCCAGCGGAGCCCACCGTTGGCGCGGTGGGTAAAAATGGGGTTGACCGGGGTAGGAGAGAGAGCGATAAGGGACCCGAGGAGGTCTGAGCACGGACAAGCTAGGTGGCCAGCCCAACCCGATCGTACTGAAGACACCCCCGTGGAACCCAGGGTGAGAGAACGGTAAGACGAAACAGGCTCTAGGTAACACCCCCCCCAAGACTCCTGTATCCTCTCCGGGAAGAGAGGAGGAGGGGAGTGAGCCCGGGTGGTTGCCGTGGCAACATGAGTGAGCGGTACGGGCCTCCCCACCCTCCGTAGGGGGAAGGGAGGCTGGGAGGGGTGACTGAGCCGGTGGCTCAGGGCGATCGCCTGGTCCACCGTGAACTTGGTAGGGCCACGCGGTCGGATAGGCCAGGCAAATGAGATAGCCTAGGCTACCTCTAACCGTCTCAATCATGCAACATAATATAAGCATAAATATCATAATAGAAAGGAAGGGAATCAATAGTAAAAGAGAAAGAAATGTCCTAGAGAAGATAGGCTAACCGACCTGGGAGGGAGGGCGCCTAACTACTCGGGAGCTGGCCTCTGCCGGTACGTAAGAACGGAGGGCGACGGCCAGGGTGGTAGGACTAAAAGAGAAGGACACATGTCCTACATGCCTAACAGACCTAGACAAAGGCACATGCATGCATGAACACTGAGCTAAGGTATCAAGGCATAAGCTCAATCAACCTAGATTCCCATAACAATAGAATAGCAAATCTTGCACCACACGAAAAACTTATCATAAATACTGCACAGTTATAGCTACAACGGTATGGGAGACCGAAGGAGCTGAATAAGAATTACACAAGGCGAGCCGGTGGGGCGAGCCTGTAGCCATGTCGCAGAAGGCACCGTCATATAACCTAAATAAAAGCGGTAAAATGGGCCCTAGCTGGCTAAAATTATGTGAAACACTTAAGCAGTACTTAACTTAGCTGCGGCAATAGCTTGAAGTTCCATCTCGAAAGATAATCCAAAAATCGTAAGCGAAAAGGCACAGCAAGAAAAAACACGTGTGCCGGATTCTGCTAACAGAAAGGATAGCCGCTAGAGGCGCTCGTGTTGGTGTGGGAGCGCTAGTAGTAGTAGTTGCTGACGCGGGCTGTGTATCAGCTCTCTCTAGCAGGAGGATTTTGTGAAGGAGGGATCTAAATGACAAGAGGCCTGTGGTAGTGGTTTCACTCGCCCCAGAAACCATACCGACACCCTCTTTTTTTATAGGGTGAGCAAGTCAGAATACTCTGACATCCCTTTTTGGTTTTTTCTCTGGTAATGTTAGCAATATTTACCTTAGAAATATGAACTAAAAGGATATTTCACGAAGCGACACTGGCTGAGCCCAGAAATACAGGATCGTAAATCATATACAGCAGAGATATCACAAGGAATACAGTCGACTACGTCTAATGGAACTCGGCCCAGATCAGATCATAGGAAAAGAGTGAGAACACCAGTAAAAAGAAAATATAAAAGTAAAAATGGAAGTAATAAACTTTCCTCTCAGAAATCCATTGTCTTCCAGAATACATATCCTCAGGTTAAAACATGTAAAAGATAATAATTAATAATCAATAGCAATGAATCACAGGCTTTCAATATTGCAGTGGAACTGTCAGGGATGCAAGGCAAATATGAATTGCTAAAGATTTTAATCACAGAAAACTTACCAATATGCATTACCTTGCAAGAGACTATGCTTGGAGAAAAAAATCATAAGTCCTAAAGATTACATCTTTTATCATTCTGATTATGATGAGCAAGTAGGGATTCATGGTGGAAGTGCTATGCTTATTAGGTGAGATACAGCTCTTAAAAAAATATCCACTACAAACAGACTTCCAAGTAGTTGCTGTTCAGATTTTTCTCAAAAAGAAATATACCATATGTTCACTGTATATTTACCTTCAAATAGAACCTATTATAATCTGACTCAAGAATTACAGCTTCCAAGGCCTTTTCTTATTTTTGATGATTTTAATGGAAGACACCTGTTGTGGGGTGATGTAATTTCCAGTGATGTAATTTTATTGAAGACCAAGAGCTTGCAATCCTGAATTCTGGAGAACCAACACATTTTCATATTCAAACTTGGACCTTTTCTGTGATAGATTTATCAGTATGCAGTCCTGATTGTTATCTTGACTTTTCTTGGAGTGCAATGAGTGAGGGAGTAGGAAGTGATCATTTTCCCATCTTTATAAATGTAGTAGGTGAAATTGCTACACCAAGATCATCTTGTTGGATATTGGATAAAGCCAACTGGGCATTATTCAAAACCCCAACTTTTTTAGAAATTGATATTGAAGATATTCAGTCCCTGGATGATGCCCTGGATTTCCTTTGTAAATTCATTATTGATGCTGCCCAGAAGACCATTCCTGGTACAACTGGAAAATTTAAAAGAAAGCCAGTTCCTCGGTGGAGCCTTCAATGTCAAATAGATCATAAAGCAATATTAGCAGCTTTTATGGGCTATTGCAGAAATATATGTTCCTATTATTTAATCTTATTTAAGAAGACACAAGCCAGATTCCAATACCAAATAAAACAAGCCAAACGTCAGTCATGGGTAGATTTTATCTCAAAAATTAATTAGAAAACACGTTTACCTGAAGTGTGAAAAAAATAAGAAAAATTAGTGGCAAATATGTACCAACATCTCCACCTGTGTTATTAGTAAATGGAAACATGGTTGCCAATCCTGAGGATGTTAGTGAGGTTTTTGCCAACCATTTTGCTAATGTTTCATCTAAAAACCCAAGTTCACCTTATTATGAAGAACATATTCAAAAGGAAAATAAAATTCTTGACTTTACCTCCATGCAAAGCAAAACATATAACCAGCCATTTACCTTTCAGGAATTTTTATCTGCCTTGTCATCATGTAATGAATCTGCTCCAGGTACAGATGTCATAACCTATTCAGTGATCAAAAGTTTGCCAGTGGGAACATGAAAGTATCATCAATGATATTAATATGGAAAGAAAATACATATCCAGCTTTGTGGGACAGAGCTCTATTACTACATTTTTTGAAGCCACAGAAGGGTGGTTCAATTCCCTCTAGTTATTGTCCTATTGCTCTAACATCATGCATGTGTAAGTTGATGGAGAAAATGGTCAATATGCAACTTATATGGATCTTGGAAAAGGACGGCCTTATAACTGACGTATTAGTGTGTCTAGAAAAGGGATTTTGACGAAGGAAAAATCTATTTCTGGGGGAAGACTTGTGTCGCCCAGTGAAAAGTTCCTGCAACTCACTTTTCTAAGTATAAATAGATCCTAAATATACCAGAGAAAAAGCTAGCATGGTATGCTGAAGTTACTACCCCCCGCGCGAGCACCCCAAGGGGCGTCGATATAAAGTATAAGGGCGAGTGGAAGCCACTACTCACAGGTCCTCTGCTAATTAGAGGGTTCTTTTCCAAAATCCCTCCACGGCAAGAGCCGTTATAAGGGTTAGAGCCGTCACAAAGATCACCTCCCTTATCTTCCTCTCGCTACTACTACTAATACCCACGTGCATTCTTCATTCCTGGAATAGACCACCAAGCTTGGACTGGATAAGGGTGGGGAAAAAAGAATTAGAAGGGCTGGGTTCACCGGGTGACACAGGTCTTCCCCCAGAAATAGATTTTTCCTTCATCAGAATCCCTTTTCTGGGTTCGACCTGTGTCTGCCAGTGAAAAAATATCAGAGAATTCCCATCCAAGCTAAACAGATAACAAACAAGTGTATAGAAGGGGATAATGAAACCTAAGGTTCATTTAAAGAATAAATTTAATGTTCTATAATAAGGCAAGAAATTTACTTAATATACTAATTAAACTAGGACTTGAACTATGACTTAGAACTAGTAATAATGAGATAATATAATAGGACAATGTACAATTATGGTATCTGAACAATATAGAAGGGTATGTACAGACAGTTCCGTAAAACCAATATGGTCTCAATACAGATAGTTCCATAAAACCAATATGGTCTCAATAGTATATACATGTTCCGGTGGCGGGATGGTCAAGAACCAGCCTGCCCCAGAAGAGAGAGGTTGGCGGGGAATGCGAGCGAGGCAGGTAGGAAGGAGAGAGTATTAGGGAAAGAAATAACAAAAGGCTAAGGAAAGGAGTTGGTAAGACTCTGTTATTTAGGGGAGACTATGCTCCCTGCAGCCACCGTTGGGAATTTAAGGACCTCTAAGTTTTTGAGATAGAGGCGTTTAAATACTGCTGGAGATTTCCAACCCATATATTTTTTCAGGTCTTCGAAATTCATATTTTAAAAATAGTTAATGGAGGTAGCCACTGCTCGGATGTCATGGACATGTGGGACTGACTCCGGGTTGGCCTGTTTAATAAAGTAGAGTATTTGTTGTCTAATACCTTTAAGAGAAATCGCACCACCTTTCCCTCTAATAAACAGGGGGCCTGAAGATATTTTGGAAGTCCTGGCTAAAAAGGATTTAAGGGTAATGACAGGACACAATGATGTATCCTGTGTGAGAGGAATAATTTTCCATGGAGTCCATCTGTTTTGTGGGTCCTCGTTCTTAGCCAAAAACTGCCGATCAGGGGATAGCAGTACTTCACCTGATGGGAGAAATTCAACATGGCCTGGATTTCTAGAGAGCGCCGAGAGTTCAGATATTCTGGCACCTGAGGCTAGGGCCATTGAAAATAAGGTCTTCCTAAGAAGGGTTATATATGAGCATGACTCATTATTAGTGTCTGAGGCTAATTTAAGTACGTCATTCAAAAACCAAGAGACCGTATGAGGGTGGTCTGTTGGTCTTAGACGGGCACATGCTCTTGGAATCGAAGAGAAGTATGAATCCGACAAGTTGATATCAAAATCAATCTGGAAAATCTTCCTTAAGGCCGATTTGATTGTAGTAATGGTACTAGCGGCTAGGCCTTTCTCAAATAGAGATCTAAAGAACGAGATTGCCAGATTTGTGGTCATCTTATGAGCAGCTGAATCCTTTAGAAAATTAGCCAATTTCTTTACTGCTGAATCATATTGCCTGAGCGTTGATTCTCTTTTATCCGATTCTATGAAGAAGATGTTTAGTGGATCAATACTAGCGTCCCTTTGAGCCCCAAACTTCATGAAGTCTATAAAGTTAGGGCACTCAGAACTCTTGAGGAAGCTGACACAGTCTGAGTTTGTACTACCTGAGTCAGTTCTGGACGGGGGATCCATTTGGGCCGGAGATTCAGTTCTAGAAGAAGCGGAAACTAGTTGTTCTTTGGCCAGTTGGGTGCCACTAATGCTACTTGTCCTGTGAAAGATCTCAGCTTGTGCAGGACCTTCATCAGAAGATTCACCGGAGGAAATAGGTAAATCTTCCGCCAATTGTTCCAATCTATGGACATCGCATCCGTGGCGTAAGCTAGAGGGTCCAGGTTGGGTGCCACATAACATGGTAGTTTGTGGTTGGATTCCGTGGCGAAAAGGTCTACTTGAAGGTCCGGGATTTGATTGCAAATCCACCGGAACGACTTCCTGTCCAGGGACCACTCCGATTCCAGCGGAGTTGTCCTGGAAAGTGCGTCTGCAATAACATTCTTTACTCCTGCCAGGTGAGTTGCTGACAGGTGCCAATGATTCTTCGCCGCCAATGAGAATAATTGCAATCAACACGTGATTCAGTTTGCTTGACCTGGAGCCTTCTCTGTTTATACAGTGGACTACTACTAGACTGTCCGAGACTAGCCTTATATTAATGTTCCTGGTCGGAGCCAGTCGTTTTAGGGTCAAGAAAACGGCCATTGCTTCTAGAATATTGATATGAAACTGGCGGAACGAAACGGGCGGAACATTTCCGATTACGTTCCCTGTACTTTCTTGAGTTGCGAATACCCTCCCCATCCACTCAGAGATGCATCCGTGTGGATGGTTAGAGACAGCGGAGGGAATTGCAGAGGTACTGACTTGGCTAGGTTCTGGCGTTCCGTCCATGGACGGAGCCTTTTTGTCAAAATGGGTGAAATTATCGAGATCTTGTCCCTGAGTTTGACGTTGGCTCTCTTTACCCAGACTCGATTGATATCCTTCAACCTGGCTTTCAATAGGACGTCCGTCACCGACGCAAACTGCAGCGAACCTAGGATTCTCTCTTGGGTACGCCGAGAAGCCTTTTTGTTCTTGAACTGTTTCGTAGCCTTCGCTATCTTCTTGACCTTCTTGGGTGGGAGAGATAGCTTGTGTTTGTTCAGGTCCCACTGGATTCCCAGCCATTGGAAGCAGGAAGCCGGAACGAGTCGAGACTTTTCTTTGTTTATCTGGAAACCCAGAAATTCCAAGAATTTTATCACCTTGGCTGTTGATTTGCGGCATTTGTCGACGTTGGCTGTCCAAATGAGCCAGTCATCTAGATAGGCTAATAACATTACACCTCGCGTTCTTGGTTCTTGAACTATCGTCTCTTCTAGTTTGGTGAATATCCTGGGCACAATGTTGAGCCCGAACGGCATGACTCTGAATGAGTAAGCCCGTTTTCCTAGCTTGAAGCCTAGTACGGAGAGAAGTTCCTCGCTATTGGGACATGATAGTAAGCGTCTGTAAGATCTATAGAGGTGGTGACGGCCCCACGGGGAAGTAAGGTCCGTACCTGCGAGATAGTCAGCATGCGGAACCTGTTGCAGTGAATGTATGAGTTGAGACGGGGCAAGTCCAGAATCACTCTTCTTTTGTCCGAGTCCTTCTTTGGGACACTGAACAGACGTCCTGAAACTTTAGGCGTCTTACTTTCTTTACAGCCTCCTTCTGGAGGAGATCTTTGGTATAGTCTATAAGGTCCGCCGTAGGCATCTGATAAAAACTGATTGGCGGAGGGGGCCCTTTCTCCCATTTCCACCCCAGACTTTTCGAGACTATACTGTGGGCCCATGGACTGAAGGTCCAGTGGTCCTGGAAGAGATATAATCTCCCTCCTACCTGCGGGTTCTCACTGGTTGGCTGCAGGTCTGCTACGTCTACCTCCGCGGAAACCTCTACCCCTTGGTCCGCCTCGTAGCCGGGAGCCACCTCTGGCCCTGCTACTTCTGGAATGCCTATTGTAGCTGCGAAATAGATCTCTCGCTTCATAGGTGGGGTTGAAGGCTGGGGAGGTCATTATGGCTGAGGAGGTAGATGACTGTTGAGTCGGCGGAGTTTGTACTAAGACAAACTGCTGCTGCGGATGAGCCTTAGATGTTGAAGGCTTGCCAACCTGAGATACTGGAACCGCTTGCACGACTGTCTAGGGACGGGAGGCTTGGTAAGGATTGTATCTCCTTGCCTTCTTCTTGGTTCTGACTTGGTGTCCGGGGCCCTCAAACTTCTGTTTGAAGGGGAGACCCCAATGAACCCGAAGACTCTGGTTGGCTCTGGGTGCCTCATGAAAGACGTTATTGACTTCGTCTTTCGGGAAAAGATTTTCTCCCCACACTGATGACTTTATGAGCCTATTAGGCTCGTGTCTTCTAGAGGCACCCTCCAGGACGTGCTTCCTACAAGCTCGTCTCGCCACCGCAAAATCGAACAGGTCCGATTGGAAAGTTTGCAACAGAGCTTTTGTTAGGACCCGGAACAACTGTTCTTCTGTATACGTTGATGCTACCTACTCCGCCGCAGTGACAGAGTTGATAGATCTTGCCAGTCTAGTTCTTGCCTCGAATTCCGCCTTGACCAAGTGGTCCAGAATCCTAGGCAGCTTCTCTGAGAATAGGACGGAAGCGATGTCCGAGTCGAGTTTACCTGTTGTAAATGTAGCCGGTGCATCGTTCCAAAAATCCAATCCTTTGGGGAAGAGAAGAGAGGTAGCCTCCGTCTCTCTTAGCACTGGTAGGGGCTTATCCTCCGCCACTGCTTGCAATGTTAGATGTATAGGGTGACGGAACTCCGTTTGGGGTCACAAACATGGTAAAATTGCCTTTATATGGCGTTAATCTAGTGTTAACACAACCCCAATTGGAGAGGGTGCGAACCCAAGTAGCTTGAGCCTGATCCCTCAGGAAGATCACTGTCTCCTTTGGGACTTTATCCACTCTGACTAGCGCATGTTTTGCTAGTCTAACAAAGCCAGGGAATGGAAATTGGAGACCCGGCGGAAAGAGCTCAAAGTCTTCTAGGGGGCGGGTTTTGCACCCTTCAATGGTTAGCTTCCCATCCAAGAATGGGGCATGCAGTGCTAACTGCCACGGGTTGTCCTTATCAAATGGCAGAAGCTTAGACGCATCCAGCACTATCATAGATAGTGCCGGGGTCCCGGAGTGGAGAAATCTGGTCAACATTTCCCCCAGCGGCCTGATCCTCTCGGTCAGAGACTTTATTGCCTGGCCGGAGGTATCTGAGCCCGAGGCGAGTCGTATCGACTCAAGCCTCTGATAAATTACTCCGCTAACCTTCATCATTAGAAGGTTAGCGAAGGCTTCTGGGTCAAATCCGGACTCGTCGCCTTAGGATCGGTGACTTTCGATCTCGACCCTTTAGTAGGGGAAGGATCCTTGGCAGCAGGCGACTGGGCGGTAGAAGTCGACGGCTGTGGGGCCGAAGACGACTCGGTTGCCGCTGACGGAGTTGGTTTGGATCCCTTTCGATGGGTTTTCGGTCTTACCGATTTGTCCTTTGGAACGACCGAAAGTGGTCCTTCCCAAGTAGGGGTGGGCCTAGAAAAGCCCAGGAAAGAAGAGGAAGGAGGAGTAGGACTCGGGAGACTTGCCTCACTTACCTCCCCACCTACCTGTTCCTCCGTGGCCATGGGCTCTAGGTTGATGTTAATAGCCGCCACCTCTTCCATCATCAAATCCTCTTGGTCGTCTGAGATCGGCATTGTCACCACTCGGATGGCTTCTATGAGGGGCCCGGCAATGTACGCCGGAACCGCCGTCGTAGCTGTGGCCCCCTTGAACAGAAGGGAGCATAATGCGTCCAGGATGTACGGCTGTCCTTTTGGCGCGTTCCTGCCAAACCCAGAGACCCATCCTCTGAGTGCCACCCTTGCCTCATGTCGGGCGTCGAAGGCAGCCTGTCAGAGAGGAAACCGAATTAATGTTCCACTTGGGGAATAGTATCTATAACAAACTTGCTAAGTATCTATAACAAAATTTTCATGTCAATGATGCAGCAAAGATACTTACCTGCTCATCAGTTAGAAGTGAAATCATCTCATAGCAGACGGTGCATGCATCTGGGTGCCAGACTGTGTAACTCTCGAGCTGGACGGCGCAGTTCGCGTGAGAGCGGCACACTACGTGCCCGCAGGGCTTACCGAGGGAGGCGGGGCACCCTTCCGCCTGGCAACGGACCATCTGTAATTTGAAATTTACTAATGAGTACTGGACTCGTACGTAAATTTCAAATTACAGATGGTCCGTTGCCAGGCGGAAGGGTGCCCCGCCTCCCTCGGTAAGCCCTGCGGGCACGTAGTGTGCCACTCACGCAAACTGCGCCGTCCAAGTAGGACTCGGGAGACTTGCCTCACTTAGCTCCCCACCTACCTGTTCCAAGTGGAACATTAATTCGGTTTCCTCTCTGACAGGCTGCCTTCGACGCCCGACATGAGGCAAGGGTGGCACTCAGAGGATGGGTCTCTGGGTTTGGCAAGAACGTGCCGAAAGGATAGCCGTACATCCTGGACGCATTATGCTCCCTTCTGTTCAAGGGGGCCACAGCTACGACGGCGGTTCCGGCGTACATTGCCGGGCCCCTCATAGAAGCCATCCGAGTGGTGACAATGCCGATCTCAGATGACCAAGAGGACTTGATGACGGAAGAGGTGGCGGCTATTAACATCAACCTAGAGCCCATGGCCACGTGGCCACGGAGGAACAGTTAGGTGGGGAGGTAAGTGAGGCAAGTCTCCCGAGTCCTACTCCTTCTTCCTCTTCTTTCCTGGGCTTCTCTAGGCCCACCCCTACTTGGGAAGGATCACTTTCGGTCGTTCCAAAGGACAAATCGGTAAGACCGAAAACCCTTCGAAAGGGATCCAAACCTACTCCGTCAGCGGTGGAGTTAACTCCGAAGAGAGCACGCACCTTAACCTAGATATTGGTTCAAGACTTACTTACTAATAATTTCAACTCACTGAATGAATAAAGAAATTCTTTGGGTGTATTTGCCTGCTCCCGATTCCTTCCTTAGAAGGTAGATGTAAGTCTGGTGTGTGGGATCTGAGGTCCGCCGGACCGGAGAGAAGGAAGAACCTAATCTCTATTACAGTCGGCTGAATCAGAAGGCTACGCATTATCGTAGCCGAAAACCTGACCAGTCCACCATCCCCACCGGAGCAGGGAACAACATAAGGACGGAAATAGAGCTCCGGCAACACAGTGTAATACTCCGGCAGCGGATGTGAGGGTGAGTCAGACTCCGTCAGTACCTCAAAGGCCCGGAGATATCTATAGGGTAGTCCCTCAAAGCTCCGCCTACTCAAGGTCTAATCTCCCATTGTCCCAAGTAATGCCGGAGGAATGGGCTGAAGTGGTGGATCAGGGGAAGGTAATTCCCCTATCTGACCCTGCACGCTCTAGTGGGGGGGAGCGTAACTCCCAGCCTGAATCTGTACTGGAGGGGGAACATTGGAGGGCGAGACCACCGAGCGGCGGAGCTGTATAAATGTACAATTCGGAGCCACGTCCGCCGGCTGGTGCAGTACTAAACCGCTGTAAGGCTGGCGGAGCTATTTACTCAGAGACATAAGGGATTACATATAATACCAATAACCCCTCCTTACTCCCAACCCCTCACCTCTCCACTTAAGTGAAACTCGAGCGGTCTTTCATCGATAAGACTACTAGTACCGTGAGTTATAAGCGTCCGGCAAGGCCGAGCTAAGAAGGGGGGGGTTGTGTGTGTGGAGTGGTCGGTCGTGATCGCCTGGCCATCCACCCGATCACACTTACTGAGGGCTGTATAACCTACTACTTCATGGGTAGTAGGCCGACTGGGCCTATGGCCCATCATGGTTGGTACAGCGGTTGATCAGTAATCACTCTTGACTGGGAGGATATGGCCTACTACTAGGTACTAAAAGAGGCTAGGCCAAGATGATAAACATACCAAATCATTTATATACAGTAACACAATAAATATAAATAATGATATATAACATTCATAAAGAGGTATCATGGAAGAGTTGCAAGGAAATTAAGGTGAAAGGAGAATACCCAGTATGAATCCAGCTTAACCTATCAAGATTACTACAGAACTGGACAGGTAGGCCAGTTAACCTCCCCAGACAGCCTGGAGTAGACGGTGGCCCTCGACCAAACCTACTAAATCGAATTTTTCTATTTAGACCGGTAGGGAGGATAGGTCCAACAAAATGATGAGAGAGAGGCTCTCTATCTTTGATATCATCCCTGTTAGCACCATAGCGCAGACAGAGGGGGCTGGAGGCATAAAGGGTACAAGGGTAGGGACACATAGCCTACGTTCCAAGACCTAGCCTAGGCTTGGTCGGTCGAGCCGGGGGGGGGGGGGGGGGGGTGGGGGGGGGGGGCAACTTATCCAACCTCTTAGTTGAAATGAGATAGGCTACTAGTAGCCTAATAATTACACATATACATCATGATAAATTTACGTAGAGATAGGCACGAACACGTTCTTGAGCAACTGGGGAGGGGGGGGGGGTGAGGCTAAAATATAAATTAATCAACCTTTCTTTAGACCCCAGAGGAAGTCACGGGCGCGTTAGGCCTACTCCGAACCAATCCTACACGGTCGGTTAATAATTAAGGACGTAATATGAAAACACGTCACTGATGATCGTATATCTAAAATTCTTACATAATATCAAAACTTTTAATGGAAATTAGTGTGTAACAGAATCACACGCATTCTGATGATGCTCCCAAAATGGCGGATAAGCCGACGGCGCCCACAATACGTTTTCTGAGGGGCCGAAGGCAAATATGGAAAACACTTTAACCGTAAGAGTTACAAAAACACAAATTGGAGTATTCAACTTAGATGTAGGAGGAAGTTCTACAGCCGACATCGTGAAAAGAAGGAATAATTCCGGGAGTTGAAACAAACGCGTGGTTCACACACAAATGCTAATACAGGAATGAAGAATGCGCGTGGGTATTAGTAGTAGTAGCGAGAGGAAGGTAAGGGAGGTGACCTTTGTGACGGCTCTAACCCTCATAACGGCTCTTGCCGTGGAGGGATTTTGGAAAGGAACCCTCTAATTGGCAGAGGACCTGTGAGTAGTGGCTTCCACTCGCCCTTACACTTTATATCGACGCCCCTTGGGGTGCTCACGCTGGCGGTAGTAACTTCAGCATACCATGCTAGCTTTTTCTCTGGTATATTTAGGATCTATTTATACTTAGAAAAGTGGGCTGCAGGAACTTTTCACCGGCAGACACAGGTCGAACCCAGAAATTCAATATGCAAGGCTTTCATCTACAGGAAACATCATGTATCAGTTTTCTTTGACCTGGAGATATGGTATTTTGAAGACACTCCATGATTATGCATTCCGAGGAGAATTACCATTATTCATCCAAGCTTTCCTAAAAAATCGAAGGTTCAGGGTTAAAGTTGGAAACTCATTTTCATCTCTTCACAGCCAAGAAAGAGTTCCACAGGGAAGTGTCCTTAGTGTGACACTAGTTTGCTTTGTCCATTAACCCTCTTATGCCGATTGGACGTATTAAACGTCAAGATAAAATGTCTCCCGGGTGCCGATTGGACATATTATACGTCGACATAAAAAAGGTTTTTTTAAAATTCGCGGAAAAATACTTATAGGCCTACCAGCTGAAAACTTTTGAATCACGCGCCTTGGGGGATGCTGGGAGTTCACGGATCAAGCTGTTGTTTTGTTTAGAAGCATGATCCAAGTGCACATGAACGAAATGCCTCCTCCTCGCATCAGCCAGCATCAGCGACGCGTCGTCCGAGAGCGATCTTTTGCCGTAATCGTGTTTTTCCGAACTTGTGCGAGAGTTTGAGTTTTTGTGTTGCTACAGGACATTCATAGAGATGTCTCAACGACGCATGGAACGCGAAAGGCGCGTTTTACCCGTCAGAAGGTATCGTGTGAGGCGTATTCTGGACTTGGATGCTGGCGAAGGACCAAGCACCCAAGATGACCTGGCGCGTCAACGCCGTTCTGTGCGGCCACGTGTGGATGAAAGTGGTTTAGGATCACAACGTGTGTCTCATATGCCTTTAGAAACCCCTAGGAAGCATTGGGGCATCCTTAGGGGCATTCGTAGGAATTTGGGAGGCCTCCAACCAAGGGACATACACAAGTACTTATCAGAGCTCGATCAGGAGTATGTCGCAAGTCCTCATTTTGATGGCGGTTGGTCATCCAGTGAGGACATCACTCCCGATGTCAGTGATGATGAATATTTGCCCCCAATGTCCGTTCGAGGCTCACATCCCGAAAATGAGCTCGAATTTAGTGGTTTTAGTGCATATGAGGGGGAATCTGAGGAATGGGAGGATGAGGATATGGGGTCTAGTTTTATCGCAGATGACGATACAGAAAGCGAAGGCCTAAGTGAGGGAGATGGGCCAGTGGGGGGGTTTCATGTGCGAAATCGTGCCCGTGCGTAGAAGGTCGGATCGTTGCGCCAGCCAAGGTGGAGGTCGGTCGTCCGAGAGCGACGAGGGGTGGACAGAGGACCTTACCCCACCTAACATGCACCCATTCACGGCAACCCCTGGGCTCACCGTACCTGTTCCTCTCACTGCTCTGGGGTTCATCCAGCTGTTCCTTACGCGGGAATTGCTGGAGTACCTGGTAGCAGAGACGGCGGACTACGCTCGGTACTGCCGTGATGAACTACGGACGACATTGCCGTATCGCTGGCGGGGCTGCAACCTCAAATTGCTGATTCACCTTTGAATCCTACTCTTCCTTCTAAGGCTTGTAGTTCACTACCATTCTCTTGGCGGAGCCAAAGCCATAGGGCACAGAGACTTCTATGTTAGATCTCTAAAAGAAGCTGACTGAGAGGCTCAACCTTGAGGACCTCAGAGAAAGAAGAACCACATCAAGATTCCAGCTTGGGGTCCTAGAAGAAACTTTCTTGTGGTTTCAAAAGACCTTATCAGATCATGAATGTCCTTGTTTTTTCAGAAATGTTCAGGTCTCTGGTGCCTAAACACTGCGGCTAGCATGCTGCGGTAACCTTTGATAGTAGTACACTACCAGACCACACTTTTCCCTAAGGAAAAAAGAGGAAGTCGGCGATTTGGGTTACAGAGGTACTGGAAGAGGAAAACTTCTGATTCCTGCACCAACGACGAAAGACGTCCCACTTCGACTGGTAGACGCGTAGGGTAGATGGTCTTCTTGCCTTGCAACCTCCGAAGAAAACCCTCTCGCTCTGACAAGACTTTTGACAGTCTGAACCCAGTTAGCCAGTTAGCAGGTTCCTTGCTGTTTCGTACAGGGAGAAGGAGTGCGCCCCCCCCTGCTTCCTGATATAAGCCAGGGCTGTGGTGTTGTCCGAGTTGATTTGAACTACAGTATCTCAGACGTGTGACTCGAAGGCTTTCAAAGCCAGCCAAACTGCCATCAGCTCCTCCTTGTTGATATGCCAGGCAACCTGCTCCCCCTCCCAGGTGCCTGACACTTCTTTTGATCCGAGCGTCACTCGCTCCCCAACCTGTTTCCGACGCGTCAGAGAACAACACTAGGTTGGGGTTCAGTATTTGCAGGGATAGACCTTTCACAAATCTGAGAGGATCTGTCCACCACAAAAGTTCCTTCTTGATCTCCCGTGTGATCTTGAAGGAGAACTCTAGATCCTGTGAGTGACGACGCCAGTTTTTCCGGTGTAAAAAAGAACTGGAGCGGTCTCAGGTGCAACCTTCCTAGAGAAACGAATTGCTCCAGCGAGAGAGTATCCCCAGCAGACTTCATCCACTCCCTCGCTGTGCATGTATCTTTCTCTAGAAAGGTTGTGAGCCTTCTCTGAGCCTCGAGCTATCCTTTCCGGGGAAGGATACGCCCGAAAATCCTGAGAAACTATCGAATCCCCAGATAGATATGTTCTTGACTGGGGATTAAGTGAGATTTCTGGATGTTTACCAAAAGTCCCAGAGAACTTGCCAAGGTAAGAGTCTTTTGTAGGTCGTCCAGACAACATTCCTTTGACTTGGATCTGATCAGCCAGTCGTCCAGATAGAGGGATATCCTCACTCCCTCCAAATGTAGCCATTGCGCTACATTTTTCATAAGCCCCGTGAACACCTGTGGGGCTGTCGAGAGGCCGAAGCACAAGGCCCTGAATTGGAATATCTTCCCTTTCATCATGAACCTCAGATACTTCCTTGAAGAAGGATGGATTGGCACATGGAAGTAAGCGTCCTGAAGATCCAGGGACACCATCCAGTCCCCTGGACGAAGAGCAGCCAACACTGAAGACGTCGTCTCCATGGAAAACTTCCTCTTTTCCACAAAGAAGTTTAGGGCGCTTACATCCAGAACCTGTCTCCATCCTCCTGAGGCTTTCGGAACTAGGAAGAGGCGGTTGTAGAACCCCGCAGAGAGAGGGGTCGTTCACTAGTTCTATAGCCTCCTTCTCTAGCAACTGATATACTGCTAGAGCAAGGGCTTGGCTCATGATGGGGATCCTTGTACTGGCTACCAACTCGCTCGAAGTTGTTGTCAAGGGTGGCCTTGATGCGAAAGGAATGAGGTATCCCTTCTGGATAATCGAGAGGGACCAGGTGTCCGCCCCTTCTGGCCCAGACATCGGCGAATCTTAGCAGTCTGGCGCCTACTGTTGTCTGAAGGACTTGTTTTCTACTTCTTAGCTCTGATAGACCTAGAGAAGGTTTTCCCTCTCTTAAGGTTCTTGCTCCTCCACTGTAGAAGATCTGGAGGGAGGGCTCCTCGAAAGGGCTCCTGCGTAGAGGGAGTCTCCTTCTTGGCCTTAGTCTGGAAGGTCGCACGAGGTTTCTTTGCCGACTGCGCAAGCATGTCTTGGGTCGCTTTTGCAGAGAGCACGCTCGAGATATCCAGAATAATCTTCTCGGAAAGAGCACAAAGGCGAGAGCTGCGCATACAAGAGCGAGGCTCTCTGAGCGTGACACTGACTTCGTTAGGAAAGAACAGTACACCGCCCTCTTCTTAATGACTCCTGCTCCAAAAAGCGAAGCAACTTCACAAGAGCCATCTCTCCCGCCCCTTATCCATGCACGTTAAAACACACTATGGAGATCTTCAGGCGAAAGGGTATCCGGAGTCGGAGTCCTTTCTGGCTAACACTCCCAAGGACCAATCTAGGAAGTTAAAGACTTCCAGGAATCGGAACATTCCCTTCAAAAGGTGGTCAAGCTCATTCATCCCCCATGTAGTCTTGGCAGAAAAAAGGGCAGAGCGTCTAGAGGAATCCACCAATGAAGAGAAGTCCGAGTCCGCAGAGGAGGGAAGAACCAGGCCCAAAGGTTCTCCCGACTCGTACCAAAATCCTAACCTTCCTGTCTTTCCTTTTTCTTCTTTTGACCGAAGCCAGTCACCAAAACCTCTCAGCGCCTTCTTCATTGAAATTGGTAGGTTTCATCCTTACGCACGCTGAGACCTTAGCCATTTTGGAAGTAGAGAACAAGGAGAGCGGCGAAGGAGGAGCAGCAGGAGTAAGGGCGTCTCCAAATTCTTGGAGAAGCAAGTCAGTAAGTTTCTTATATGAAGAAACTGAAGAATCCTTTGGGCTGAGTCTTCTTCTGATGCGTCCTGTTCTTCTTCAAATGAAGAACAACCAAGATCCTTAGCAGGGTAGGCGGTTTTATCAGTAGAAGTGCGCCTATCCTGGGAGGGGTGTCTACTAGAAGTCTGACTCCTGTGAGGGGATGCAAAAGCTTCCGGAGAGCGATCTATCCGGAGAAGACTTCCTTCCATGAGGGCGTCCTCGAGGCTCTTGGTGCCTGTCGAGAGGAGAGCGGCTGCCGGAGAAGAAGAGGCGCCTACTTGGGGAGTAGCGCCTGCCAGGTCTTTGGTCGCCTGACGAGAGGAGAGAGCCTGTCGCGAGAAGAGCGCCTGGTGGGAGAGGCGCGCTTACTAGGAGAATGACGCCTGTCAAGCAAAGAGCGCCTAACTGAAGAAACACTTCTGTCTGGGGACGAGAGCCAATCTGGCGAAGAGCGCCTATGAGGCGCTTAGCGCTTATCCGAAGTGAGAGGGATGTCAACATAAGCGCGCCTGGACGAGGAAGGGAGCCTGTCAGGAGAGGAGCGCCTCACGCAAGAATCCATTCGCTCGGGAGAGAGAGCAAACTCCGAAGCCGAGCGTAAGTCGGGAGAGGTGCGCCTGGACTTCTTAATAGGGAGTGATATGTCCTTCTTACGATGAGAACTCCCTGCTCTTGGGCGTGCCAAGGAGTCAGCCAGAGCCGAAATCTGCGCTTGCAGACCCGCTAGAATCCGAGCGGGAGACTTCTCAGGTTCCTCTTCCAGAAAAGGAGAGCGAGGCAAACGAGGAGAAAAGTCATCTTGATATTTCCTGGGCCTCTTAACATCCAAAGAAGGCTCTTCCAGAAAGAATTCCGGGCTGGAGGGAAGGGCGCAGGGCGCCTTCCAGGCTCTTTTCAAAGGGCGCAATGCCTCCGAGGAGCTCCATCCACGCTTCGGAGAAGGCGAAGGCGACGAAGAGAAGCACTGGCGTAGAACTTCTTTCTTGGCGCGATCTGAGGCAGCCTAGGAACGTACATCAGGTCCTGCCGAAGGGACAGAAAAAGAAGAATTATCACAAAATGATGCATGAATTCGTAACGCACAGACATAAAAAAAATTATTTCCAAAAATTCACCATAAATCGAAATATTGTGCTAGAGACTTCCCGTTTGTTGCAAAATGAAGGTAATTGATTGAATATTACTAGACTGTAAGTGTTGTATCTTACAATTGCAGTTTTCGACCATTTTGTTCGAGTTAAAGTTGACCGAAGGACGAATTTTTTCTATATCGTTATTTATATGAAAATATTTCAAAACTGATAAAAGCTATGACGATGGGTTGTTTATTGTTGTATTCTACATGAAATTGCGCACATTTTCATATATAAAACTTTATGTAATGACTAATTTAAAATGGTGGAAACATTACGACAATCGGACGAAAAAATTTATGATTTTTTCGGAAGAGTTACAGTGCGGACGTAAGGAAGTTTTTTTCATAAATTCACCATAAATCGAAATATTGTGCTAGAGACTTCCAATTTGTTGCAAAATGAAGGTAAATGATTGAATATTACTAGAATATAAGAATTTTAGCTTAAAATTGCGTTTTTCGACCATTTCGGTAGAGTCAAAGTTGACCGAAGGTTGAAATTTTGGCACGTATCGTTATTTATATGAAAATATTTCAAAACTGATAGAAGCTACAACCATGAGTTTTTTCTGTTTTATTCTACATGAAATTGCGCACATTTTCATATATAAAATACTCCATGTAACGGCTAATATAAAATGGTGCAAAAATTATGTCGGTGACAAAATAATTTCTGAGATGTGTCGCTGATGCATTTTAGTGCAAGAAGAAAGAAATTCACGCTTGCGCGCCTGGGTAACGATTGTAAACAAAACAACACCTTGATCCGTGAGCTCCCAGCATCCCCCAAGGCACGTGATTCAAAAGTTTTCGCCTAGTAGGCCTATAACTATTTTTCTGCGAATTTAAAAAAAACTTTTTTTATATCAACGTACCATACGTCCAATCGGCATACGACAGACAATTTTAGTCGACGTTTAATACGTCCAATCGGCGTTAAAGGGTTAATGATATTGGTATTTTAAATAAGATTTAATTTTTACTCATAATCCTTTAAGGGGGCCGGCCGGCTAATGCCCTTTTTTAAGGACAGGACTTTGATATTCATACCACTTAATAAGGTGACTTGGGACATCTCCAAACCGCATATGATTTTCGCCTCTGACCTTCGGTTTTGTGACGCCAGGGCGATTTATCCCGAAAATAACCATTTTCAAACAAATTCTATCTCCTCCCTTGATATTTAATATTAAGACCTGGATTACTACCATATATGACCTGATGTAGACTCCAATCGAATGGAGAGTTTTTTTTTCTAAAAGTCATTTTTTTGCTAGATATGAATTTTTCAATATGGTAAAAAAATGAACCCTATAAATCAGGAGAAAAAAATTTATAAAAAAAATACGAAACAAAAATTGGAAAAAAGGGCTCTATTTGATTATTCTATAATGTCTTTCTGAGTTATATACCAAATTCCAATGTTATAGCTTTAAAACTAAGTGAGAAGATAGATTTTGAAGGTCAATAAGTATAGTTTTGAGATACGGGCGTTCAAAGTTTTCCTTCGTATTTCTATAAAGACAATATTAATAAATAATGATTATTATGAATGTATATTTGTTTTTTGTGTATTAATAAACCAAAACTACTTTATTTATCATAATTTAATCATAAATGATGATCCCTTTGCTCATATATCGCAGCCTGGGGCACTGCTTGAGGCAAGATGGGGCACTCCTTCCTACGCAATTCTCTCTCTCCCCTTCACTAACTCTGCTTATTACAGCGAATTTTCTTCTTCTGTGTGTTAGCGAGATGTTTTCCTTGTATTTTCCTCTTTGGCATGATGAAATTCTTGCCGAAACAAAGATAAACAAACGTAATTGCAAGAGAATGTCAAGAGGTGAAACTCGAAGGCGTACACTTTTTTTTACAAAGACAATTTAATAAATCATGATTATTATGAATTTCATATTCCATTTTGGGTATTAAAAAAAAACCAAACTTTGTTATTATCATAAATGAAGATCTCTTTGCTCAAAGATCGTAGCCTTAGGCACAGTGTGACGTGTGCTGTCAAGCAAGACGGGGGCGTTACTAAGCAACCCTCCCCTCTCTCTTCACTAACTACGCATATATTATGATATTCTGTAATAATACTTGAGCGATTTTTCTTCGTCTGTATGTTAGCGAGATGTTTCCCTTGTCTTTTCCTCATTGGCATGATGAAATTCTTGCCGAAACATACATAAACATACGTGAAAGCAGGCGAATGTCAGACGTGAAATGGAACGTGTAGACTACTTGAAGTCTGTCATCGCACTAAATCAGGACTGGACTTGGTAGCTTGAGCCTGAAGTCTCCTTCTCGACTCGGGGAATGTCTACAGATGCCATTTCTCCCAATTTCTTTGACAATAATTATCAAAATTTACGATAATAGAAGAAATATTGCATTTTCTTGTACGGATCAATGTTTTAGGCTTATTGAGTTACGTTAACTAATTACCCTGTAACTACGAAAGTAAGAGGAATTTTGACGAAATATTTCGTATACATATTCTCAATTGCCATATGAAGCTCCATGAATTTTTTCATGACTTTGCATTTTTCGCCCTATACCTCCATATGTAGAGGTTCTGGCTGGCCCCCTTAAGTTGAATAGGGTTTACGATTATCTATTGATTTTGTCCTAAGTGGGATTTCCCCTTATTAATTTCATTTTATTAGATTTAAGCAAGTTTTTAATGCTTTAATTTTAAGTTCCTAATTTTGCCTTGTGTGTGTGTGTATGTATGTGCATATGAATGTATCTGTTTATTTGGATATACATGTATGTACCGTATATACTCGTGTATCATGCGACTTTTGAAGCCCTAATTTTGGAGCTAGTTTTAAGGGGGTCGTATCTTACATGAGATACAAAATTCGAGTATGTAATAATCATATATTAGTATCATATGATAAAATACAAACATAATAGATATGCATCTTTTCCATGGATATTTTAAAGTTTCGTTTTACTTCACAGCATTCAATAATATTATATGTATTTTCATATTACTATTTGTTTGTATAATAACATAAAAACATAGCAATCAATGTTTTGTTTTGGATATCGGCTGAGGGCGATTGCGAAGCAAGTTTGTTTTGCTGTGTTGAACTCAAATCAGAGCGATTTCCTTGTCTCTAGTTAGCGCAAATGAATCTCAAGATACTCTATTTTTATGAGACAAGGTTATTTTACGCTATACAAAGTGTTTTCAAGTGGAAATATCACTTGAAAATGTATCGTTTGTGAACGAAATTTAGTTAATTTTTTCGTTAGTATATGGCGCTGAGGGCATGTTTAATGTGTAAACAAAAATCAACATTCTGTTCAATATTTTCACTTTATCTCATCAGAATATTACGAGCTTTACATATTTATCTTTTATTGGAGTTAAAACAGTAAAATGTGTTATTTTCATGCCCACAAGATTTGCGAAAGTTTCATCCACGTTGCCGATGCACGATAATATCGTTAGCGTATCAACATTCTTTCCTAAATTTCAGCTAAAACTTAGATTAACTTGAGCAGGATATGCCCTTGCCGATCTTTTATCCAGAACGAGTAAGGCTATAATACTATTATCTTGCATTGACAACAAGGATATAACTCCAGTAAACTTATGGCGTCAAATGCAACCGTAGGTAAAATTGAGAGAAAATGATTTTAATCAAAACTTCAGGGCTTGAATGAACACATTTTACTGTTGTTTTCATGCCAATAAAAGATAAATAACGTAACGGTAAAGTTCGTACTACGATGAAATGAAGTGAAAAAAGCGAACAGAATCGCCCTATATTTTTACACAATAAACATGCCCACAACGCAACCTGTTGACGAAAAAAATACTTTAGTTCGTGAGATGTATTAAATTCATATTTCGACTTAAAAACACGTCGTATAATGACAAATTACTTTTTCTCATATAAGTAGAGTATCTAGATATTTTATGCTAACTAGAAGAAAGGCAATTCGCTCTGAAATGAGTTAAATACGGAGAAATAAACTCGTATTCACCATCAGCTGATTTCCAAACAATTCACTGACCGCTTTGTTAGTATTTTATGATACAATAATATGAGAATACATACAATATTATTCGATACTGTAATGTATAACTTTTTAAAAGAATAAGATAAGATGCATATTCATTGTGTATTTATGTTGTTTAAAATACGTAGCCGTCAGCAGCCTGACATCGCTCAATTAGGTATGCCGATGTCGGGCTGAATCTGATTCCAGTTTCATGTCAATTTTTTTGTTTCGCTGATATGTCATAGTCAGAATGCATTGAAACTCCAAAATTGGCTTTTATTAACAGATTACTTAATTATATCGTATATGTAGTATACAGTATACTGAAGGCTAGGCTACTGTATTCGTATATACATATACGATAAATGTATCACGATATCATCATCGTGGTGTAGGCGAGGGTAACTTGTTAAATGTTATTCAATTTCTCTTTGTACTAAATCATCATAAGCCATTGTGCATTGAACCTAGAGAATCAGCTGAAATTAATAATTACTATGCTGTATATGTATAAAGTATGCTGTGTAGTGTAGGCTAGGCTGCCCTATATGTAAAGATGGTAGTGATTACCATAGTGTAGGCTACGCTAGTATAATATTCTTACGATAAATTAACATGGGCCGACTTACGTCCAAATCGATTTATGACTGGATGTTCATAACCAATTGCGGTAGTAAGTCGAATACTACCTGTAATGTAAAAATATATCAGTCCTATTCTCATTAACCCTTAATTGCCGAGCCGGTATTTCCGAAAGTGTCTCCCGTATGCCGGCGGCGTTCGCGAGTGAGCGCCGAAGTGGAGAAAACCTTTTTTTCAAAAAATCACAGCACGCTTAATTTTCAAGATTAAGAGTTCATTTTTGGCTCCTTTTTTTCTCATTGCCTGAAGTTTAGTATGCAACCATCAGAAATGAAAAAAAATATCATTATCATATATAAATATTGGAATATATGACAGCACGGAAATAAATTTCAAATTAATTGTATACAAATCGTGCTGTGAGCAAAAAGGTTAAAGCTAATGAGTTAATTATTTTTTTGTTGTATTGTACACTAAATTGTGATGATTTTGGTAAATAACAAATTGTAAAACGATCAAAGCAATACAGAGAAAATATTATTACAATATGATGCATGAATTCATAACCCGCTGACGTAAAAAAAAGTTGTTCTCAAAATTTCACCATAAATCAAAATATTGTCCTAGAGACTTCCCGTTTGTTGCAATTTGAAGGTAATTGATTGAATATTACTAGGTCGTAACTTTTGTAGCTTACAATTGCAGTTTTCGACCATTTCGGTCGAGTTAAAGTTGACCGAAGGTCGAATTTTTTCTATTTATCGTTATTTATATGAAAATATTTAAAAACTGATAAAAGCTACAACCATGGGTTGTTTTTTGTTGTATTCTACATGAAATTGCGCACATTTTCATACATAAATCTTTATGTAATGGTTAATATAAAATGGTGCAAACATTACGACTTTCGGATGAAAAAATTTCTGATTTTTTAGGAAGAGTTACCGCGCGGACGTAAGGAAAAAGTTTATTTAATAAATTCACCATAAATTGAAATATTGTGCTAGAGACTTCCAATTTGTTTCAAAATAAAGGTAAATGATTGAATATTACTAGAATGTAAGAGTTTTAGCTTACAATTGCGTTTTACGACCATCTCGGTCGAGTCAAAGTTGACTGAAGATTGATATTTTGGCACATTGTTATTTATATGAAAATATTTCAAAACTGATAGAAGCTACAACCATGGGTTGTTTTTAGTTGTACTGTGAATGAAATTGCCAACATTTCCATATATAAAACTTTATGTAATGGCTAATATAAAACTGCAAACATTACGACAATCGGACAAACAAATTTATGATTTTTTCGGAAGAGTTACCGCACGACGTAAGGAAAGTTTTTTTCATAAATTCACTATAAATCAAAATATTGTGCTAGAGACTTCCAATTTGTTGTAAAATGAAGGTAAATGAATAAATATTACTAGAATATAAGAGTTTTAGTTTACAATTGCGTTTTTCGACCATTTCGGTAGAGTCAAAGTTGACCGCAGGCTGAAATTTTGGCACTTATCGTTATTTATATGAAAATATTTGAGAACTGATAAAAGCTACAACCATGGGTTGTTTTTTGTTGTATTCTACATGAAACTGCGCACATTTTCATATATAAAACTCTATGTAATGGCTAATATAAAATGGTGCAAAAATTATGTCAAAGTGACGAAATAACTTCCAAGATGTTTCGCTGATGCTTTGTAGCGTGAGAAGAAAGAAATTCGCGCTTGGGCGCCTGGGTAACAATTGTAAACAAAACAACAGCTTGATCTGTGAACTCCCAGCATCCCTCAAGGTGCGTGATACAAAATTTTTCGCCAAGTAGGCCTATAACTATTTTTCCGCAAATTTTTAAAAAAACTTTTTTTGTACATGAACTTTCTGTCAGATATATATACTTAGCTTACGTCTCTGACGTCCCGACAGAATTCAAAACTCGCGGCACACGCGACAGGTAGGTCAGGTGATCTACCTTACCCGCCGCTGGGTGGCGGGTGTATGAACCAATCCCGTTTTCTAGTCAGATTTTCTCTGTCGCTGGAACCGACTACACCTGTTGTAGGTTCCTCCCGATTGTTTAATTCGCTTTCTTGCAGCCTTGGATTGTTTTGGACTGACTCTTGGTGAAGTACCTGATCTTTTTGGCTTGGCATACGCTGTTTTGGACTGTTATTGATCTCTCTTTGGATTTTTCTCAAAATGTCTGATTTGGAAGTTAAAAAATCTGCTGTATTTAGAGTGTGTTCTGTGATTGATTGTAAGGTAAGGCTACCGAAAGCTATGGTAGATCCTCACACTGTATGTATGAAATGTAGAGGGAATGATTGTTCTTTTGTTAACCCGTGTAAGGAATGTAAGGGGTTGAACGAAGAGGAATGGAAGTCTCTTTCTGCCTACTTGAGGAAGTTGGAGAAAGATAGGGTTCGGAAGGCTTCGTCCAGAAGCTCTAGTAGGTCTCGCCTTAGCGAGCTAGAGTTAGATAACCCTGTGGTAGAATTAGAACCTCCTTTACCTGTTTCAGCACCTGCTCCCTGCGCCGAACCTGAGGATACGTCTTCGGAGGTGGCCGCTATGAGAGCCAAGATTCGTAACATGGAGCTTAAGATTCGCTCCTTAGAAGGTAAGAGTGACAGTGCTAGTGATTTGTGCAGTGACCCCAATGCAGTGGAGGGGGCATCTGACCGGCTCCATAATGCTTCCAGGCCTAGACCTCTTCCAGACTCCCAGTCCCAGTGGAGGAGGAAAGTCGAAAGCCGCAGGGAGGTTAGGGAGAACTCCCACCGGTCAGGCGTCCCTTCGGCAGGACCTGATGTACGTTCCTAGGCTGCCTCAGATCGCGCCAAGAAAGAAGTTCTACGCCAGTGCTTCTCTTCGTCGCCTTCGCCTTCTCCGAAGCGTGGATGGAGCTCCTCGGAGGCATTGCGCCCTTTGAAAAGAGCCTGGAAGGCGCCCTGCGCCCTTCCCTCCAGCCCGGAATTCTTTCTGGAAGAGCCTTCTTTGGATGTTAAGAGGCCCAGGAAATATCAAGATGACTTTTCTCCTCGTTTGCCTCGC
Source organism: Macrobrachium nipponense (assembly GCF_015104395.2). Lineage (NCBI taxonomy): Eukaryota > Metazoa > Arthropoda > Malacostraca > Decapoda > Palaemonidae > Macrobrachium > Macrobrachium nipponense. Next base: position 49,629,629 of record NC_087207.1, read on the forward strand.
TCTCCTTTTCTGGAAGAGGAACCTGAGAAGTCTCCCGCTCGGATTCTAGCGGGTCTGCAAGCGCAGATTTCGGCTCTGGCTGACTCCTTGGCACGCCCAAGAGCAGGGAGTTCTCATCGTAAGAAGGACATATCGCTCCCTATTAAGAAGTCCAGGCGCACCTCTCCCGACTTACGCTCGGCTTCGGAGTTTGCTCTCTCTCCCGAGCGAATGGATTCTTGCGTGAGGCGCTCCTCTCCTGACAGGCTCCCTTCCTCGTCCAGGCGCCAGTCGCCTGACAGGCGCGCTTATGTTGACATCCCCTCTACTTCGGATAAGCGCTAAGCGCCTCATAGGCGCTCTTCGCCAGATTGGCTCTCGTCCCCAGACAGAAGTGTTTCTTCAGTTAGGCGCTCTTTGCTTGACAGGCGTCATTCTCCTAGTAAGCGCGCCTCTCCCACCAGGCGCTCTTCTCGCGACAGGCTCTCTCCTCTCGTCAGGCGCCAAGAGCCTGGCAGGCGCTACTCCCCAAGTAGGCGCTCTTCTCCAAGCAACTGCTCTCCTCTTGACAGGCGCCAAGAGCCTGGCAGGCGCTACTCCCCAAGTAGGCGCTCTTCTCCAGGCAGCCGCTCTCCTCTCGACAGGCACCAAGAGCCTCGAGGACGCCCTCATGGAAGGAAGTCTTCTCCGGATAGATGCTCTCCGGAAGCTTTTGCATCCCCTCACAGGAGTCAGACTTCTAGTAGACACCCCTCCCAGGATAGGCGCACTTCTACTGATAAAACCGCCTACCCTGCTAAGGATCTTGGTTGTTCTTCATTTGAAGAAGAACAGGACGCATCAGAAGAAGACTCAGCCAAGGATTCTTCAGTTTCTTCATATAAGAAACTTACTGACTTGCTTCTCCAAGAATTTGGAGACGCCCTTACTCCTGCTGCTCCTCCTTCGCCGCTCTCCTTGTTCTCTACTTCCAAAATGGCTAAGGTCTCAGCGTGCGTAAGGATGAAACCTACCATTTCAATGAAGAAGGCGCTGAGAGGTTTTGGTGACTGGCTTCGGTCAAAAGAAGAAAAAGGAAAGACAGGAAGGTTAGGATTTTGGTACGAGTCGGGAGAACCTTTGGGCCTGGTTCTTCCCTCCTCTGCGGACTCGGACTTCTCTTCATTGGTGGATTCCTCTAGACGCTCTGCCCTTTTTTCTGCCAAGACTACATGGGGGATGAATGAGCTTGACCACCTTTTGAAGGGAATGTTCCGATTCCTGGAAGTCTTTAACTTCCTAGATTGGTCCTTGGGAGTGTTAGCCAGAAGGACTCCGACTCCGGATACCCTTTCGCCTGAAGATCTCCATAGTGTGTTAACGTGCATGGATAAGGCGGTGAGAGATGGCTCTTGTGAAGTTGCTTCGCTTTTTGGAGCAGGAGTCATTAAGAAGAGGGCGGTGTACTGTTCTTTCCTAACGAAGTCAGTGTCACGCTCAGAGAGCCTCGCTCTTGTATGCGCAGCTCTCGCCTTTGCTCTTTCCGAAGAAGATTATTCTGGATATCTCGAGCGCGCTCTCTGCAAAAGCGACCCAAGACATGCTTGCGCAGTCGGCAAGGAAACCTCGTGCGACCTTCCAGACTAAGGCCAAGAAGGAGACTCCCTCTACGCAGGAGCCCTTTCGAGGAGGCCCTCCCTCCAGATCTTCTACAGTTGGAGGAGCAAGAACCTTTAAGAGAGGGAAAACCTTCTCTAGGTCTATCAGAGCTAAGAAGTAGAAAACAAGTCCTTCAGACAACAGTAGGCGCCAGACTGCTAAGATTCGCCGATGTCTGGGCCCAGAAGGGGGCGGACACCTGGTCCCTCTCGATTATCCAGAAGGGATACCTCATTCCTTTCGCATCAAGGCCACCCTTGACAACAACTTCGAGCGAGTTGGTAGCCAGGTACAAGGACCCCATCATGAGCCAAGCCCTTGCTCTAGCAGTAGATCAGTTGCTAGAGAAGGAGGCTATAGAACTAGTGAACGACCCTCTCTCTGCGGGGTTCTACAACCGCCTCTTCCTAGTTCCGAAAGCCTCAGGAGGATGGAGACAGGTTCTGGATGTAAGCGCCCTAAACTTCTTTGTGGAAAAGAGGAAGTTTTCCATGGAGACGACGTCTTCAGTGTTGGCTGCTCTTCGTCCAGGGGACTGGATGGTGTCCCTGGATCTTCAGGACGCTTACTTCCATGTGCCAATCCATCCTTCTTCAAGGAAGTATCTGAGGTTCATGATGAAAGGGAAGATATTCCAATTCAGGGCCTTGTGCTTCGGCCTCTCGACAGCCCCACAGGTGTTCACGGGGCTTATGAAAAATGTAGCGCAATGGCTACATTTGGAGGGAGTGAGGATATCCCTCTATCTGGACGACTGGCTGATCAGATCCAAGTCAAAGGAATGTTGTCTGGACGACCTACAAAAGACTCTTACCTTGGCAAGTTCTCTGGGACTTTTGGTAAACATCCAGAAATCTCACTTAATCCCCAGTCAAGAACATATCTATCTGGGGATTCAGATAGTTTCTCAGGATTTTCGGGCGTATCCTTCCCCGGAAAGGATAGCTCGAGGCTCAGAGAAGGTCACAACCTTTCTAGAGAAAGATACATGCACAGCGAGGGAGTGGATGAGTCTGCTGGGGATACTCTCCTCGCTGGAGCAATTCGTTTCTCTAGGAAGGTTGCACCTGAGACCGCTCCAGTTCTTTTTACACCGGAACTGGCGTCGTCACTCACAGGATCTAGAGTTCTCCTTCAAGATCACACGGGAGATCAAGAAGGAACTTTTGTGGTGGACAGATCCTCTCAGATTTGTGAAAGGTCTATCCCTGCAAATACTGAACCCCAACCTAGTGTTGTTCTCTGACGCGTCGGAAACAGGTTGGGGAGCGACGCTCGGATCAAAAGAAGTGTCAGGCACCTGGGAGGGGGAGCAGGTTGCCTGGCATATCAACAAGGAGGAGCTGATGGCAGTTTGGCTGGCTTTGAAAGCCTTCGAGTCACACGTCTGAGATACTGTAGTTCAAATCAACTCGGACAACACCACAGCCCTGGCTTATATCAGGAAGCAGGGGGGGGCGCACTCCTTCTCCCTGTACGAAACAGCAAGGAACCTGCTAACTGGCTAACTGGGTTCAGACTGTCAAAAGTCTTGTCAGAGCGAGAGGGTTTTCTTCGGAGGTTGCAAAGGCAAGAAGACCATCTACCCTACGCGTCTACCAGTCGAAGTGGGACGTCTTTCGTCGTTGGTGCAGGAATCAGAAGTTTTCCTCTTCCAGTACCTCTGTAACCCAAATCGCCGACTTCCTCTTTTTCCTTAGGGAAAAGTGTGGTCTGGTAGTGTCTACTATCAAAGGTTACCGCAGCATGCTAGCCGCAGTGTTTAGGCACAGAGACCTGAACATTTCTGAAAACAAGGACATTCATGATCTGATAAGGTCTTTTGAAACCACCAAGAAAGTTTCTTCTAGGACCCCAAGCTGGAATCTTGATGTGGTTCTTCTTTCTCTGAGGTCCTCAAGGTTTGAGCCTCCTCAGTCAGCTTCTTTTAGAGATCTAACATAGAAGTCTCTGTTCCTCATGGCTTTGGCTTCCGCCAAGAGAATGAGTGAACTACAAGCCTTAGAAGGAAGAGTAGGATTCAAAGGTGAATCAGCAATTTGTTCCTTCCTTCCTTCATTCTTGGCCAAGAATGAGAACCCCTCCAATCCATGGCCCAGGAGTTTTGAGGTTCAAGGCTTATCTGCCCTTGTAGGGGAAGAAGCAGAGAGGACACTTTGCCCCGTTAGAAGTCTAAAGTACTATCTTCAGAGGAAGAAAAAACTTAAGGGCAATATGGATAACCTCTGGCGTTCTGTTAGAGATCCCAGCAGGCCATTGTCGAAGAATGCCCTGGCATTCTTTATAAGAAGCCTTGTGAAAGAAGCCCATGTTGCATGTGATGAAGAACAATTCAAGCTCCTTAAGGTCAAGGCTCACGAGGTGAGAGCTATTGCCACGTCCTTGGCTTTCAATAAGAATATGTCGTTGCAGAACCTTATGAAAGCAACCTTTTGGAGATGCAACTCTGTTTTCGCTAACCACTACCTTAGAGACGTTAAAATCACGTATGACAAGTGCTTTGCGTTAGGACCATACGTATCGGCGGATTCGGTGCTGGGGCAGGGAGCTGAAACATATCCTTTTTAGTTTAATGTTATTTTTGGTTTTGTGTTTTTACGGTTGTATGAAAGAGGATGCGGGTAGGCATCTCTTTCATGTCCTAGTTCCAACACGGGTTAGATTGGTTAGGTGATTGGGTTTGTGTTTGAGCTCCTTGCAATAGTAGTGGACAGGTTCTGTCATGTAAGTGGACAAAAACCCCTTTGACAAGATCCTACTTGGATTCTACCATGTACTAATTGGATAACAAATCCTTTTGGTAGACCCAAAGAGTATTTCAGCAATAGGTCACGCCCTCACTGTAGCTCTTCAGGCAATGCAGACTCATAGACAGTAACAATGAAGTCTTCTCCCTAAACAGGTAAGAACCAAGGTTTTTATATCCTACAACATGTTTGTTTCCCTTTTCTATGGTATATAGCTGTCTCTTACCCTCCTCCAAGGGTGCCAATCAGCTAAGTATATATCTGACAGGAAAGTTCATGTACAAAAATGATATTGTTAGTATACAATAAAGTTTTGTACATACTTACCTGGCAGATATATACGATTGATGACCCGCCCAGCCTCCCCTCAGGATACAGGTGGAAGAGAAAATCTGACTAGAAAACGGGATTGGTTCATACACCCGCCACCCAGCGGCGGGTAAGGTAGATCACCTGACTTACCTGTCGCGTGTGCCGCGAGTTTTGAATTCTGTCGGGACGTCAGAGACGTAAGCTAAGTATATATCTGCCAGGTAAGTATGTACAAAACTTTATTGTATACTAACAATATCATTTTTGCGTCAACGTTTCATACGTCAATTCGGCACCCAACAGACAATTTTCGTTGACGTTTAATACGTCCAATCGGCGTTTAAGGGTTAACATAATTTGTAACGTAACTATAGTAATTTTTACTATGGTACGGTGGTTGAAATGCAAGCAAAAAGGCTGTATGCGTTTTCCAAACAAGTATATCATTACTACCCATACTTTTTGCATTCTCTTTTACTTTTTTAAACTTAACTAGAAGATGGGATACATTAAGAGATGGAGGAAAAGGGGTTAGCCTAACTAAAAAATGGAATAGATGAAGAAGAGGAAAAGAGGTTAGCTTATTGTTAAATTTTGGTCTCGTAAATTTAACTCTCATGATATGTGAGATACGTGATAACATCATTTTTTGAGGGTGAAAATTTGGTGGTCGCATGATAAGTGACATCCCGTGTTATGCGAGTATATACGGTATATGCTTTATATATTCCATTGTAGTGGCATCAATAACCATTAGCAGTTGCAATACCAGATATTCTTTAACCCTTAAACGCCTATTGGACATATTTTACGTCAAGATAAATTGTCTGTCGGGTGCCGATTGGACGTATTTTACGTCGACATAGAAAAGTTTCTTAAAAATTTGCGGAAAAATACTTAGGCGCGCAAGCGCGAATTTCTTTCTTATTGCACTAAAAAGTATCAGTGACACATCTCAGAAATTATTTTGTCACTTTGACATAATTTTTGCACCATTTTAAATTAGCCGTTACATGGAGTATTGTATATGAAAATGTGTGCAATTTCATGTAGAATACAACTAAAAATACTGATGATTGTAGCTTTTATCAATTTTGAAATATTTTCATATAAATAATGATAAGTGCCAAAATTTAAACCTTTGGTCAACTTTGACTCTACCGAAATGGTCGAAAAACGCAATTGTAAGCTAAAACACTTATATTCTAGTAATATTCAACCATTTACCATCATTTTGCAACAAATTGGAAGTCTCTAGCACAATATTTCGATTTATGGTGAATTTTTGAAAAAAAAAAAAACATTTTCCTTACGTCTGCGCAGTAACACTTCCGAAAAAATCATACGTGCGATTGTCGTAATGTTTGCACCATTTTAAATTAGCCGTTATATAAAGTTTTATATATGCAAATGTGCGCAATTTCATGTAGAATACAACAAAAAATAATTGAAGGTTGTAGCTTTTCTCATTTTCGAAATATTTGCATATAAATCATGATAAATAGAAGAAAAAACCACGTTCGGTCAACTTTGACTCTACCGAAATGGTCGAAAAACGCAATTGTAAGCTAAAACTCTTACAGTCTAGCAATATTCAGTCATTTATCTTCATTTTGAAACAAATTCGAAGTCTCTAGCACAATATTTAGATTTATGGTGAATTTTAAAAAAACTTTCCTTCCCTCCGTGCCTGGATTCTCCGCCGCAAATCTCCGAAATGCGTATGTCGCATTCTCGGAATATTTGCTCCGTTTCATACTAGGCGTTTCATAGAGTTTTATATATGAAAATTTGCGCAATTTCATGTAGAATACAACAAAAAATAATTGAAAGTTGTAGCTTTTCTCTTTTTTGAAATACTTGCATATAAATAAATATATAAAAAAATTTGACATTCGGTCAACTTAAACTCGTCTGAAATGGTCGAAAACTGCAATTATAAGCTAAAACTCTTACAATATAGCAATATTCAATCATTTATCTTCATTTTGAAACAAATTGGAAGTCTCTAGAACAATATTTAGATTTATGGTGAATTTTTGAAAAAAACATTTTTTTTACATTGCGTGTTACGAATTCATGCATCATTTTGTGATAATATTTTCTCTGTGTTGCTTTGATTGTTTTACAATGTGTTATATACCAAATTGATTGCAATTTAGTGTACAATACAACGAAAAAAAATTAACTCGTTAGCTTTAACTGTTTTGCTCACCACGCAATTTGAATACAATTATATATGAAATTTTGTTTTTGCGCTATCATATATCGCATTATTTATATATGATAATGATATTTTTTCATATCTGATGGTTGCATACTAAACTTCAGGTAATCCCAAAAAAAAGGAGCCAAAAATGAACTCTTAATCTTGAAAACTAAGTGCGCTGTGATTTTTTGAAAAAAATATTTTTTCCGCTTCGGCACTCACTCCGAGACAATTTTTATTATACCCCTTAGGTGTTTAAGGGTTAATAAATCAATCAGTCAGTCAATTAGAGAGCATCTTGAGTCTGAAGGATTCCTCCCTCAATAGGTCTTCAACTGTGATAAGACAGGTCATTTTGGAAAAAAAATGTCAAAGCAGACATACCACATGCAGGCAGAAAGCTCATTGCCAGGGTACAAGCCTATTAAGGATAGGATAACACTCCTGGTCTGTGGGAATGCCAGTGGGGATTTCAAAGTGAAGCCCCTACTTGTTTATCACTCTGGAACTCCCCAAGTGTTCAAGAAAAAGTGTGATCAAGAATAAATTGCATGTGATGTGGAAGGCCAATAAAAAGGCATGGGTCATGAGGCAAATTTTTGTTGAGTTGGTTAATGAAGTGTTTGGCCAGAGTGTGAAAAGATACCTGCAAAAAATCAGTTGTCCCTCAAGTGCCTCCTGGTAAAGGACAATTTTCCTGCAAATTCTCCTGACTTGAAAGACCAGTTACTGGATGAATTTAAATTCATCATTTTTATGCATGACACTTACCTGGCAGGTATATATATAGCTATATCCTCTGTCGCACTGGCAGAATTTTCAAAACTCGCGGCAACCGCTAGTTCACCGGTAGTTCAGGTGATCGCCACCCCGTTCCCGTGGTGCTAGCGCTCGGAACCATTCCCATTTTCCTCAGATTTTCTCTGCCAGCCAAACCGTCAACATCGTTGAGGGTTCCCTGCTGGAATTTCGAGCTCGTTGGCTGACTTTTCGCTGTATTTGGACTGATTTTGGTATCGTATTGGAAAGTTAGCTTGGCAATCGCTTTTGGATTTTCCTTGAAATGTCTGATTCAGGTGTTATGTTTAGAGTATGTGTGAAAGAAGGATGTAAGGTGAGACTACTGAAAGCTTCGGTAGACCCTCACACTGTGTGTAAGAAGTGTAGAGAGTTTGTGTGTACTAGGGAGAATAGGTGCAATGAGTGTGAGAATTTGAATGAGAAAGAGTGGAAGACTCTCATTAAATATATGGAAAGATTGGAGAAAGATCGTGTTAGGAGATCAGTGTCTTTGAGTGAGAGATCGGGTTCATCCAGCAAAACCTTGAATGAATCAGTTTCTGTTTCTTCTCCAGCTCCTTCCAATGTAGAAATAGTAGCACCTTCTCCCCAGGTTTCTCCTGCGCCCGCTGCTGTATCTGAGGAGACGAAGGATTCACAATATGTGAAAGTGTTTGCTGCCCTTGCTTCAATGGGCGATCAGATCCAGCGTTTTACGGATAAAGTGGGTGTGTTTAATGTTAGTGACAGTGTTGTGGAGGGGGCGGCTGACCGTCTCTCTCGTGCTCCTAGACCTAGACCGCTGTCAAGCTCCCAGACCCAAGGGAGAAGGCATGTCGACAGTCGAAGGGAGGCGAGAGGGGTTTTCATACGATCAGTCGTCCCTTCAGGCAGTCCTGTTGTTGCGTCCCAGGCTGCAGCAGTATGCCATAGAAAAGGCGTTACTGGGAAGTGTTTGTCCTCCTCCAATAGCTCTGCGTCAGGCAGGAATTGGCGCTTTTTGGAAGAATCGCATCCCCTCAAGAGAACATACAGACCATCCTCGTCTCAGGATGAACTTGGCTACGCTCAAGAAGGATGGAGTAGCCCCAAGATTTTCTCGTCGAGTGCAGAAGAGGATGCAATCCCCGTCAAAAGGAAGAGAACGTTTCGTTCGTTCGAGAGAAGACGCAAGACGTTCTGCTGTCAGCTTTTCTCCTGATAGAGACCCTCCTTCTGCGTCTTGGGTGCTCTCCCCTGTCTCCTCTCCGTCTCGTAGACCTCAGGACCGCTCTCCTCATCGTATCAGCTCTGTACATCCTCGCTCTCCTCCTTCTCATGCGATCCATCAGGAAGCGGAAACTAAGGACTTTTTGAGAGAGATGCAGGCTAAGTTAGCCGACCTTGTTAAGTCTTGGGAGACGACCAATCAGCCGTCCTCTAGATGTAAGAACGCGTTTTTTTCCCGTCAAGTCCTCCAAGAGGACGCAGGACAAGACTTTGCCGCCTCCTTCTCATACTTCGTACTCTCGACACCAGGACGCAGTGTGCCATCTAAGACGGATGATCGCTTGACAGCGCAGGACGCAGGAGGAAGATAGATAAACGTCTGGTGGACGCAACTCACGCAGTGGACGCAAGACACAGGCGGCAGGACATTGACCCGTCCTCCTCCCGACAGGACCGGGACTTTTCGTCAGGACGCGATCCCACATTCGCTCTCCAAACAAGTTTTAGAGACGGATTCGGCGGCTAGTCTACAGCAGGACCTCGGCTTCCAGGATGTTTCGTCAGTGGAAGAGGACGTAGAAGGCTTGGTTTCTGAAGATGAGAGAAATGTCGAAGCACCATCGTCGGATTATAAGAGGCTGACTGATTGCCTCCTGTCTCTGTTCGAAGGGGACTTTCAGCCTTCAGCACCGTTGTCCCCCCTTTCTCAGTTTTCGAGGACCAAAACCCCCAAGAAGTCTTCTTTCTTGAAGGTGACTCTCTCTATCACGGCCAAGAAAACCCTTCAACGGATTAATGACTGGTTAAAGGAAAAGAGGGAAGCAGGGAAGACTTTCTCCTTCCCTCCAGCCAAGTTGGCTTCGAAGTCTGGAGTGTGGTATGCTACGGGGGAAAGTCTTGGCCTGGGAGTTCCTGCCTCCTCACAGGGGAACTTTTCCAATATCGTAGACAGCTCTCGTAGGCATGCATTACAATCGGCCAAGATTTGGTGGACGTCTTCGGAGTTTGATCATCTGTTGAAAGGAATTTTTCAGACTTTTGAAGTTTTCAACTTCCTCGATTGGTCCTTGGGGAGGGGTCCTGAAGAAGAGGTCCCTCCTGTGCTCGTTTGCAGCTAAGGGGGTGTCTAACGCTCGGAAGTCAGAGTTGGTGTTCTCCCCACTCTCAGGACAGCTTTTTCCTTCGGAAATCATTAAAGACATCTCTCTTTCTCTAACGCAGAAGGCAACCCAGGACCTTCTGACTTCTTCAGTGAGGAAGTACTTGCCTCCCAAGGTGATGAAGAAGACACCAAAGGAGTCAAGACCGACCCAACAGCCCTTTCAGGGTAGGACATTTTCTCGCCCCTCCTTTAGAGGTAAAAGAGTTCCTTCCAAGAGAGGGTCGAAGACCACAAACAAACAATGATGTGCAAGTCCTCCAGACGACAGTTGGGGCTAGACTCCAGGAGTTTTGGGAAGTCTGGCAAAACAAGGGAGCGGATCCTTGGTCCGTGAGTGTAGCCCGGGAAGGTTACAAGATCCCCTTCCTGAAAAAGCCACCTCTTTCTACATCCCCGAGAGCCCTAGGGGCTCATTACATCGATTTAGAGAAGAAAGAGGCTCTATGGGGGCAAGTCGTCAGTGTGCTCAGAAAAGGAGCCATAGAACCTGTTCTGGATCACTTGTCTCCAGGATTTTACAACCGTCTTTTCCTGGTACCGAAATCTTTGGGAGGATGGAGGCCAGTACTAGATGTGAGCCACCTGAACTTGTTCGTAGAAAAGACCAAGTTTACGATGGAAACGAACGATTCGGTGCTGGCAGCGGTGTGTCCAGGGGACTGGATGGTAACCCTGGACCTTCAAGACGCATGTTTCCATATTCCCATTCATCCGGGATCCAGGAAATATTTAAGGTTCGTGATCCAGGACAGGGTCTTTCAGTTCAGGGCCCTTTGCTTCGGACTTTGCACAGCTCCTCAGGTGTTTACAAGGATGATGTTGAACGTGGCGAGGTGGCTACACCTGCTAGGGATCAGAGTCTCTCTCTACCTAGACGATTGGCTCATAAGATCTCAGTCAAGACAACAATGTCTGGAGGATGTAGAACTTACTTTGGATTTGATGAAGGAATTGGGTCTGATGGTGAACCTAGAAAAGTTACAACTGATCCCTAAACAGGAGCTAGTCTATTTGGGAATTCTGATTTCCTCAGCAATTTTTCGGGCTTTTCCATCCCCCGACAGGCAAGCCCTATGCCTTTGGAAGGTGCAAGCCTTCCTAGAGAAAGACCAATGCTCGGCAAGAGAGTGGATGAGCTTACTGGGGACTCTCTCTTCGTTAAAGCGGTTCGTTTCCTTAGGAAGGCTTCACATGAGGCCCTTACAATTCTTCCTGAACAAAGTCTGGCCAAGAAGATCGCAACCGGATTCCTTCCTGTTTCATATTCCTTTCAAGATCACGGAGGAATTGGAATGGTGGCTAACTCCAGGAAAGTTAGCAGAGGGTGCATCGCTCCAGCAGAAGAACCCAGAACTAGTATTATTCTCCGACGCCTCGGACGCAGGCTGGGGAGCGACACTTGGCCCTCAAGAAGCGTCAGGTTGTTGGAACAAGGAGGAAGCGTCTTGGCATATAAACAGGAAGGAACTGATGGCGATTTTCTTGGCTTTGAAAGCGTTCAAGGCGTTGATCCGCAAACAAGGTTGTGCAGGTCAACGCAGACAATAGCACAGCTCTGGCGTACATCTGCAAGCAAGGAGGGACTCATTCCGTCACTCTTTGCAATTTGGCGAAGGAAGTCCTTCTGTGGGCAGAGAAGGAGAACGTCACCCTGCTCACCAGGTTCATTCAAGGGGAGAAGAATGTCAGAGCGGACCTGTTGAGCAGGGAAGGGCAGCTACTTTCGACAGAGTGGATCCTACATCAGGAAGTATGCCAGAGTCTGTGGAATCTATGGGGCTGTCCAGTGGTGGACCTTTATGCTACCGCAGCAACGAAGAGATTTCCAACCTACTGCTCTCCAGTCCCAGACCTTCAAGCAGTCACGTTAGATGCCTTCCTACTAGATTGGGGGGTCTAGATGCTTACGCCTTTCCCCCGTTCAAGATTTTAGGAAAGGTCATGAAGAAGTTCAGGGAGAGTCAAGGGACAAGACTTACTCTCATAGCTCCCTACTGGCCGGCCCAAAACTGGTTCACAGAGGTACTGGAATGGACAGTGGACACACCAAGAACACCCTCGCTCTGGGTCTGACTACGTTCAGATTATCAAAAGACTTGTCAGAGCAAGGGGGTTTTCGAGAGAAGCGGCCAAAGCAGTGGCTAGAGCACGAAGAGCCTCAACAATCAAAGTGTACCAGTCGAAGTGGGAGACCTTTCGTAAGTGGTGCAAGAATCAGAAGGTTTCTTCATCCAGTACCTCTGTGACCCAAATTGCAAACTTCCTCCTGTATTTGAAGAAGGAAGCAGGTTTAGCAAATCAAACGATCAAAGGGTACAGAAGTATGTTGGCCTCTGTGTTTAGGCACGGAGGCTTAGATCTTCCAATGATGTGGATCTTAGAGACCTCCTCAGGTCTTTTGATACAAGGAAGGAGCGTCAATGCAGAGCCCCTTCTTGGAATCTGGATATTGTACTAAAGTTCTTAGGAACTAATAAGTTTGAGCCTATGAATAAGGCGTCTTTGAGAGATATCTCGAAGAAGACGATCTTTTTGGTTGCCTTGGCCACGGCTAAAAGAATTAGCGAGCTTCAAGCGATTAATAAGCAAGTAGGCTGGAAACACAACAAGGCAGTGTGCACGTTCCAGGAAGACTTCTTGGCCAAGAACGAGAATCCATCTCATCCTTGGCCAAGGTCCTTTGATATAATGGGTCTGTCCGATCTTATGGGTCAAGAACAGGAAAGAGTTCTTTGCCCAGTAAGGGCTTTGCGCCATTATGTGGAGAGAACAAGAAGTATTAGAGGGACCTCAGGATCTCTTTGGTGTTCAGTGAAAGACCCTAGCAGACCCATGACAAAAAAGGCTATTGCCTTCTTCCTAAGGGAACTAATTAAGGAAGCACATATGATTTGCCAAGAAGAAAGCTTCGGACTGCTTAAAGTCAAGGCGCACGAAGTGAGAGCGGTAGCTACGTCCTTGGCATTCAAGAGAAATTTGTCCCTCAAGGATATTAGAGTCGACGTTTGGAGGACCAATTCAGTTTTTGCCTCACATTACCTTAGAGACGTCAAGACAACTTTTGACAACTGTCAAACGTTGGGCCCTTACGTATCCTCAGGTACAGTATTGGGCAAAGGAGTTTCCACCCCATACCCTACTAACATGCTAAGGTATTTTTAATTAGGTTGTAGTGTTTTTATGGTTGTCTGAGAGGGTTTATTTCCTCTTCAGTCTATGAAGTGTCATTCGCCAGTTGTGGTATGTGTGTGTGGTTCAGGTGGTCTAACAATTCTTAGCATGAATACCCGTGGTAAGAGAGGGCTAGGGTTTCCTGTCAACAAATTGGTCACGTCCAGTTGTCAGACCCTTTTGATAGCTTCTTCAACATACAGGTCATGTCCTAGTTGAGAGCTACTAAGGTTAAGCAGGCTAAGAGGCAGGACCTATGAAGGCAGCTACCTTAGCAGGTATGGAACCAAGGAGTATTTTATAAAATTTTTATTTTAAGTTTTAATCCCCAACGATGCTGCTGTCTTTGACCCACCTCCAAATGTGTCAATCAGCTATATATATACCTGCCAGGTAAGTGTCATGCATAAAAATGACGTTTTTATGATAAAACAAAGTTTTATGTATACTTACCTGGCAGGTATATATATAGCTATATCCTATGTCACACTGGCAGAATTTTCAAAACTCGCGGCAACAGCTACTTCACCGGTAGTTCAGGTGATCGCCACCACGTTCCCGTGGCGCTGGTGCTCGGAACCATTCCCATTTTCCTCAGATTTTCTCTGAACCCTGTCTCCTGAGGGGAGGAGGGTGGGAATTTAATTATATATACCTGCCAGGTAAGTATACATAAAACTTTGTTTTATCATAAAAACGTCATATTCAAGTTCTTTGCTGCTAATACTCCTCTCATTCAGCCCATGGACCAACAATTCATTTCAAACTTCAAGAAACTTTACACCAAGGCATTGCTTTGAAGTAACTTTGAAGTAACAGTGCCTTGAAGTAACCTCAGACTGAATTGACTCTTAAGAGTTCTGGAAGGATCACTTCAGTATCTTCAACTACTTAAGCCTTATAGGTAAGGCTTGGCAGTGCAGGGAGTGACTTCCAGGACAATAAACTCTCCTTGGAGAAAATTGTGGCCAGTGTGTTACCTCGAGAAGGATTTCGAAGGTTTTGAGGCTGACCCCCAATGACCCTACGCCTCTTGTGGAATCTATTGTGTTTCTGGGGAAGTCCATGGGCTTGGATGTGAGTGGCGAGGATGTGGAAGATTTAGTGGATGCCCACAGGCAAGAGCTAACTAATGAGGAGCTGCAAGACCTTCAGCAGGAACAGCAACAGATGGCAGATGAGGAATCCAAGGAGGAGGAGGGAGAGAGAGGGGATACTGTGCCTACTTCAGTGATTAAAGAAATGTTTGCGAAATGATGTCAAAAATTTTGTTGAGACATACCATCCTAACAAAGACATTGCAATCCATGTCTCTAACATCTTTAATTGATGACAATGCTTTGTATAATTTTAGGCAGATATTGAAGAGATGTCAAAAACAAATGTCTCTGGACATTTTTGTTATTTGACAGGGGTGCAGTGACTCAAGCTGGTCCTAGTGCCAGTAAAAAATGAAGTGGGGAAGTAACCTCAGATAGTGCCACTAAAAAATGTAGAGAAGTAGCCCCAGATAGGTTCTTGATACCTGAAGTCCATCTGGAGGGGGATTCCCCTTCCACCTCTCCTCCCTCTTCCATATGCTAACAAGAGTCTTCCATAAAGGTAAGAGTCATGTAAATATTCATTGTTTCATTATTGATTTATATTTATTTCTCATTGTTTTCTATATGTAAAACTGCTTATTCCCTGTAAAATGTATTTAAAAAAAATATTTTTAGGGGTCTGGAACACATAAATACTATTTACACTATTTCTTATGGGAATTATTGCTTTGGTTTTTGAATGTTTTGGATGTTGTTGGAAGTTCTGGAACGGATTATGTATGAAAACCGAGGTTCCATTGTATATAAAGGTGTTTTGTCAGAGGATGTTATTTATATCCAGGTACAATGACTATGGTGAAAGTCAGGTTGAGGGAAGTGAAAATGCCCAAAGAGGTGTGTATAATTGAGGGTAGCAAAAAATTAATAGAAGTTGTCAGCACAGTGTTGGTAAAAAGGGTATCAAATACTGGTGTCACATAGGTGGAATTATTAAATTGTAATGGTACAGTTAGGAAATATCAGAAGAATGCATATGTGGTAAACCTCTTAAGATTGGAGAGGGGATAGTGGTTCAGTCAGCATGTAGAGGTTTTAACCCTTAGTGGAAGGGTAAAAAAATTAATATGCAGCTCCTCAGGCTGGGTAAACTTTGAGGTGTGCCAGTTTATGAAAAAAAAAACATCAATGGAAAGAGAAAGATATGTAAATGCACATGGTGAAAGGAAAAAAAATTCTAAAATATTTCCATACCTTCCACGAGAAGTTGAAAATGACTATTTACAATTGTGGGGACTCTTTTACAAGACAGTTGTAAATTTTACAGATTTATATAGTTTTTATTAATAATTAATTTAATTTTATTATGTAAAATTATATTTACAACTCACACAATATCAAAACAAATAAGAAATAAAATCAGTAACAAATTCTTAGCACATTGTTGAAAAATACAAGAATTAAAACCAACAGCAGGCCTTTGGTATACGTACTATTTATGAGCAAATTTATAATAAGATTTCATATGAGACAAGGAAGCAGTACATTCCCCTTTGAAGTCAAAATCACTAAGCTAGTATGAGTCACCAAGTCTTGATTTTAGCCTTATGTTCTAAGGTGTTAGAACATAAGGTTAATCTAGAAAATGGGACCAAACCCATCTTTAATCCCATGTACCGTATACAGTGGACCCCCCGTATTCGCGTTCTCCAGATTCGCGGACTCACACATTCGCGGATTTCTCTGGGGAACGTTTCCCTGCATTATTCGCGGAAAATTCACGCATTCGCGGTATTTTTCTATGATAAATATCCACAAATTCCTGGTTTTTTTGATGAATTTCATCATAAAATGCACTTTTTGTGATAAAACTATTAAAAACCCAAGTTATGAAAATTTTTTAGTGGGTTTTTCTTGA
>NC_087207.1:49648293-49693293 GCF_015104395.2 Macrobrachium nipponense
ATCTGGAGAACGCGAATACGGGGGGTCCACTGTATATGTATAATATACAGGCGGCCCTCGGTTAGCGGCAGGGGTTCCGTTCCTGGCCACGACGCCAAGCGATTTTCGACGCTGAGCGATTTTAAAGCCCTACGGCCGCCGCACACTCCTTTCGAAACTCTAGACCAGTCAATGGGCCGTAATCCCACAACGGCGCAATAAGTAAAATTATATTTATGCAGTATAGTACTATAGAATTTACTGTACAGTAAACAATGTGGGTGTCTAGAGTATGTAAAGATAATAAATAAAGTTTATACAGTGTACAGGTAGCTGTAGTGTTCAGGTTACGATCATTAGTCTTACGATAGTTCGATTTATGAGAGATCAAATTACAATGGCCTAACTTTATCCATCTTCTAGTTACATAAGTTCAATAACAGCAAAAGAGAATGATGAAAGTATGGTTTAACGTTATACTCGTTGCGTGAACGGTGTACAACCATGAACAACCGAACGATGAAAAACGACTTTTTTTTTTTTTCTAAGTACAACGAACTGGATCACATCTGTTTTTTGGCTTGTATATTTCGATCATCGTACTACAGTGCAACATTACCGTATTGTTATAAATGGCGTTATGTATAGAATAGAACGAGATATCTTAATGTAATAATCTTTATTCGCTATAGATCAGAGATCAATATAGATTAAAGATCAATCGGAAATACACGTTAAAATTTAAACCTAATTATGACTGAAGCTGAGAAACTGTTCAAGCTGCTAATGACTATTATCGTACATCGGCAACAAGGATAAAACTGCAGTAAACGTCTGCCGTCACACACAACCATAGATAAAATTGGGATAAAATCATTTTAATCAAAACTACTGTGGCTTGAAAGAACACACTTTACTGTTGGTTTCACGCCGATATAAGATAATAACGTAAAGTTCGTATTACGATGATATAAAGGATTACGTATTGCGACGGAATCACGTAATTTTTACGCAATAAACATGCCGCCAACGTAATCTGTTAACGAAAAAAATAGTAGTTCACATTCACAACGAGACATATCAATAAATATTTCCACCTAAAAACACGCTGTATAAGGAAAAATAACTGTCTCATATAAGTCAAGTATCTAGATATTCGTTTATGCTAACTAGAAGCAAGAGCATTCGCTCAGAATTGCGTTATGGTGAAACAGACTCGTATTTCATCAGCTGATTTCAAACCACAACATTGGCCGCTCCGCGGAATACGGGCTTAAGTTTGCCGTAGTATTTTAAAAATACAATAATATGAGAATACACTACAATATTCTTGGATACAGTGAAATAGTGTATAACTTTTAAAGGATTATGGAAAAGAGGAAAAGATGCATAATTAATAAAATAACACAATGCATTTTCGGAACTGGCGGACAAGAACGAACATGAAAAACCATCCCCTGACAACGTGGAGCGTAGTTACAACGGCTGCCTTAATTTGTATCTTATTTCTGTACAAAAATGAAAATACCTTTACGCAATAAATTTTCATACACATTTTAAACATAAAAGCATAAACATTTGAAAAATCGACACATCGATGGCTAAATTGCACTTTTTTTTTTTTTTTTTTCCAACAACAACTCGATATTTTTGGAAGAGCGGTAGACGCGGCAAAAAAAGTGCAAATTAGCGATCGATGTGTCGATTTTATAAATGTTTATGCTTTTATGTTTAAAATGTGTATGAAAATGTATTACGAATAGGGTATTTTTATTTCTGTGCAGAAATATGATAAAAAGGCAGCTTTTGAAACTCCCCTTCAAGTTTATCGACTACGATGTGTTTTTTCAAGTTCGTTCTTGTATGCCGCGGCGGCATACAAGAACGAATTGAAAAACACATCGTAGTCGATAACTTGAAGGGGAGTTTCAAAAGCTGCCTTTTTATCATATTTTCTGCACAGAAATAAAACTACCCTATTCGTAATACATTTTCATACACATTTAAACATATAAGCATAAACATTTATAAAATCGACATCGATCGCTAATTTGCACTTTTTTAAATCGATATTTCGGAAGAGCGGAGGCGGCGGCTTACAAGAAAGAACATGAAAAAACATCGTATTCGGTACGTGAAGGGCAGTTTCAAAAGCTGCCTTATGTACCATATTTCTGTACAAAAAATAAAAATGCCTTTCACATAACAATTTTCACACACATTTTAAACAAAAGCATGAACAATTATGAATCGACACATCCATAGCTAAATTTGCACTTATGTAACTCGATATTCTCGGCATAGAACAGCGTCAGAGGCATATATTTTACCCTTAATACTACGTAATAACTCCATAAAATTTGTAATATAATTTGCATAACCTTTATGGTCTGAACGGCATTTCTACATATGTATGAACTCGTTAGACAACGGCGCTACGGCGCTGTTAACTGAAATTTGTGCCGTAAATATACCTTTAAAATGCCTTATTTTTTTATGAATATTTTTGACGATCGCCTGTAAAACCGATTCGCCGTTGAGTGATTGCGCCGTTAACCGCGGGCCGCCTGTATATATAATATATATATATATATATATATATATATATATATATATATATATAATATAATTATATATATAATAATAATAATATATATATATAATTATATATATATATAATATATATATAATAATATATAATAATATATATATATATATAATTAGGTATGTTCATATGATCTAATATATATAAATATATTATATATATATATATTATAATATTAAATGAATAAGATTAATATCTATATAATATATTATATATACATATATATAATTAGTAGTTAGTTAGTGACTGGGGGCAACTTCTAAGAATATAGGAAGTGGTCGGTCACTGAGTTTTTTAGGATTCACTAATGTGAACAGCAGTTGGTTGTCGAGGCACATATTCAGCCTCTCTCTCTTTGCGTTGGCTGGGTAGCTTGGGACTTAGGAAGATTTTTCAGTTCCCTATTCAGTTCATGTTGAAGGATTAGCGTGAAATGTATTGTATTGTAAAACTAACATATATTCTTTTTAACTACTTTCAAGTCGAATTACTTCTGGAGATAGGAGCATTCTGAAGAGACTAGAGTGAAGGAGAAATAGTCAGAGAATGCAATAGAGTTCACAATTTGATCTTAGGAAGGGAACAGTATTATACAAACAAACATACATCTTTGACTTTTGGGTCATGAGAACAAATACTGGCACTTTGGTTTGCTATACTTTCTCATTGGAGCTCCGGCTGGCATGCCGATCCATGGAATCGATGCATGTTTGTTTGTATTGAATATTATGAATTGGCATTTGCACACATCCTGAAAGGACTGGGTCAATTTTGGGAGTTTTTTCCTCATTGACCTATTATACAGAGCATAGTGATGTTTTTATAATGGAATGGGTTGCATTTCCAGTTTTATATGTAATACAGTGGAACCTCTACATAAAGTCCCTACTTACGAAAAATCCACGTTACAAAAACAAAGACAAAGATTTTTTTGCTTCTGTGTACGAAAATAATTCAGGTTGCGAAACGGTAAATTCCGAGATTCGCCCGAGCCGCCAAGAACAATTTTAAAACTTGCGCGCCGCTAACTGAGTAGACTTGCCACTATCCTCCTGCTCTCCCATTGGTTCCTGATGCTATTCACCACCGTAAAATCCTGCTCTCCTATTGGTCAGCATCTGTCCCATCATCCCTCTATGTAAAGGCGTCCTTTGACCACTTCGTCGCATCAGCATTATCATACGCACGTGGAATTCGTTCGTTCACATAGATTTTTTTTTAACGTCAATTTGTGTTAGTGATTTCGCTTTTTTCGTAGTAAGTTACTTTATTGTGTTGTGTGTGAACTTGATTAACTTACATTATTAGCCATGGGTCCCAAGAATGTTGCTGAATTTCACGGTGAGATGATGATGCTTTCTATGGAGACAAAGATGGAGATAATTAAGATAAGATAATTAAAAAGTATGAAGCTGGCATGCGGTTGAGTGTGATTGCTAAGGAATACGGCCAAAATCCGTCGACGATAGGCACCATCCTTAAGCAGAAGGTAGCCATCAAAGCAGTTACATCTTCCAAGGGTGTGACTATTTTGTCCAACAAGAGAAGCCACGTGCATGATGAAATGGAGAGGCTACTTCTTGTATGGATTAAAGACAAAGAAATCACTGGCGATACGATAACCGAGACAGCAATTTGCCAGAAGGCCAGAGTATTTTCGGTGATTTGATTGCCCAGGCCGAAGACAACAGAGGAGAAGGGACATTGACAGCATTCCCAGAGTTCAAGGCTTCTCAGGGGTGGTTTGATAAATTCCGTGAACAGACTGGCATCCATTCGATGGTGCGGCCAGGGGGGGGCTGCCACGAAAGCGGCCAAAGCCTTTACTAAGACATTCGACGAGATGACGATCAGGGAAGGCTACAGTTCTCAGCAAGTCTTCAACTGTGACGAGACTGGCTTTTTTTGGAAAAAAATGCCTCGTCAGATGTACATCATGGAGGAAGAGAAGAAGCTACCCGGGCATAAGCCTATGAAAGACAGGCTTACGCTTGCACTTTGTTCCAAGACCAGTGGGGATTGTAAGGTGAAGCCCCTACTTGTCTATCATTCCAAGACTCCTCGAGCCTTCAAGGCCCACAAAGTGCTAAAGGAGAAGCTTCTGGTGATTAGGAGGGCTAATGCGAAAGCCTGGGTAACGAGACTTTTGTTCACCGAGTGAGTAAATCTGTGTTTCGGCCCGACAGTGAAGAAATTCTTGGAAGAGAAGTGCCTCCCTCTGAAATGTCTGCTGTTGTTGGACAATGCCCCTGTTCACCCTCCTGTCCTCGAGGAAGATATCCTAGCAGAGTATTCTTTTATCAAGGTTCTTTATCTTCCGCCTAACACCACCCCTCTCCTCCAGTCCATGGACCAGCAAGTGATTTCAAACTTCAAGAAGCTGTGTATACAAAACATTTTTTCAAGAGAAGTTTCGACATCACCAATACCACAAACCTCACCTTGTGTAAATTTTGGAAGGAGCATTTTGATGTCGTGATATGCATCCGACTCATTGATAGAGCTTGGTAGGAGGTTTCGAGGCGAACCTTGAATTCTTCGTGGAGGAAACTCTGGCCTGATGCCGTATCTGCCCGAGACTTCGAGGGATTCGACGTGGGCGAAGCTGATGCAGATTCAGAAACAATTGACGATCCTGAAACTGTTTCGCAACCAGAACTCGACGAGATCATTGCATTCGGCAAGTCCATGGGGCTGGATGTCGACGAGGACGACATCAATGACCTTCTCGAGGAGCACCAAGAAGAGCTTACGACGGATGACCTGAAGGAGTTGGAGGCCATGCAACATAATGTCGTTCAATAAGAGTTCTCTAGCAGCGGTGAGGAGGAGGAGGAGGACCCTATAACAACGGCAGAAATTAAGGATGTTCTAGCTGCTTTTCATAAAGTGCAATCATTTTTAGAAAAGAAACACCCTGCAAAGGCTTACACAGGTCTTATGCTTGCACAGTTCGATGACGTTTGCCAGAGTCGTTTCAGGAACATTTTGAAAAGTAGGCAGAAGCAAGCTTCCTTGGATAGTTATTTTTTAAAGAGGCCTTAAAAAAAAATAAAATTAAAATTCAGAAAAAGGCAAAAGGAAAAAAAAGAAAAGAAATTAAATTTCAAATTTTTTGTAAAGTGTTAATGTTTTATGCCATTTGTTAATGTGTTTCGTAAAGTTAAGTGTTCATGTTTTTTGCCATTTGTCTTCCTCCCCTGTTGCCACTTTTGGATATTGCCTCACTCGAAAGGTAAGGTTCCACTCGAAAGGTAAGGTTCCACATTTTACTACATATGTACGTAAAGTATTTCTTGTACCCTGTACACTAATACACTTTATTTACAGGTACAGTAAAGGTTAGGTTAGGTATTGAATGGTCCAAATTGTTGTATTTCATTGTGTATTGATCAATTTAGCTTTATGATAAAATTTACTGTGAAAATTTACTGTGGTGTTTTTGTAGGGCTTGGAACGAATTAGGTAATTTACATGTAAAACGTAGTTCCAGATACAAAAAAATCAGGTTACGAAGGCTGCTTCGGAACGGATTAATTTAGCTTTATAATAAAATTTACTGTGGTGTTTTTGTAGGGCTTGGAACGAATTAGGCAATTTACATGTAAAACGTAGTTCGAGATACGAAAAAATCAGGTTACGAAGGCTGCTTCGGAACAGATTAATTTTGTATCCTGAGGCACTACTGTACTATGACATATTGCTCGGCCACTACGTAATAAAAATACATAAAAGGTCCATTCAGTTGCAAAAAATGTTGTTAAGCATAATGTGGGCAAATGGTTAATCTAAGATCAATGTATACTAAAGGTAATAATTGTTGTAAAATGTATACAAAGAGGTAATACTTGTGCTGAAAATGTATACAAAGGATAATACCTGTGCTGAAAATGTAAACAAAGGATAATACCTGTGCTGCAGCAATAAAGAAATACACAGTACCGAGTCATAAAGATACTTAAAATAAGGATTAATTAGTTAGAAATACTAATGCATTGCTGGTAGTTGTACTTGACTCGCAATACATGTGTAAGTATGTGTACATGGTTATTTATGTATAAGAACATAAATTAATGGTACCCTTCTGAGAAATGAAAAACATCCCTCTTGAGAGGGTGATGGGGCCATACACAAGATACAAAGCCCCATACTCATATTGTTGGAGTATTCTCGACAGTTTCAAACCCTTAACCTCTTTGTATCCAAGCCCTTCACCTTGCGTTTTTTTAGTAACTTGGTTGTTCAGCTCAGAAACATGGGTGAGCACTTTGGCATCCTTTGTTGATGTGAGAGGTTTCTTCAACCAGTAATCTGATGTCTCTGTAGCCTCTTAGCAACCTGGACCTCTTGGCACCTCAGTGACCTTCCAATCACTAAGCTGGTAGTACTTGACAATGAGGAGGTACAGAATGATACACGATGTTGGAAAGAGGACTTATAAACCTCCTTGCAAGTTTGTAAAAGTCCAGCCAATGTATGCACTTTTGGCACCACACACAGGTGAATAGGAAAGAAAAGAGTTTTGTTTTAATTAAGAAATTATTTCTTATTGTGTAGACAAAAGAGGATAAATAGTGATATCCATGTTATATGTACTGTACACTAACTTATTTTGTCAGATTTGAGACAAAAAGTGCTTTTTGTGTCAAGTGTATTTATACACTTGATACCATAGTAATATGTGAATAAAGTTAGGTAACTGACTTTTGCATCAAGTTTCATTTGAGTGTGATGGTTGCTGTTTATAAGCATACTTATTTTTTATAGTGAGTATGAGTTGCCATTTCACATTTGTAGAATTTTTTAATCATATCTGGAATTTTCCAATATCTGACAGGCCCATTGATCTATTATCCTGGATACATGAGAGATTACTGTATTCATATTTGGATTTTAAGAAGAGTGAGGTGTGTAGGTCTCCACAGGAGACTTTCAGGTTGACCTTGGATTTTGGGACCCAAACATGTATTTTCAGTTAAATTTAAGAATCAGTTGATTTGAGCTTTTGAATAAGTGGAAGTTTTACAGCAATGAGGTGTCCCCAATCGTACATCTGTTGCTTTACTAGGCAATAATTAGCAGCTTGGCTCCTAGTTTATCTGCCTATCAGGCTTATACTATTGATATTGATATTAGAGGTTTGTATATATTAAACAAATTTATTTAAAGTTATGTATATATGCCACACTCACTAAAAGACTTACCACAAACTTTTGAATTTGTTTTTCAACATTATAACATTTCTTTCAGTATGACAAAATGAAGGGTAACCCTATATGCATAGATATCCCATGGTATGAAGATGAAGAGCACTTTAACGCATGGAAAGATGGACGAACGGGCTACCCCTTCATTGATGCGTCCATGAGACAGCTTCGCAAAGTTAGTTTTTAGATTTTGATAGTTGTCTTAATCAGTTCAGTGAAGAATAATTTAGTGAATATATCTGTTTTAATGAGAGCCCATTAAATTTGTCCTTTTGATGGTGAGAATTGCTTTACTTTTAAATTATATATACTTTTAGAAGAAAAAATAACATGGAAAAATCTCTTATGAGCTTCTGAAAAATTGTATCTGAGGTATACATTGCAGGATATTTTAATGTCCATTTTTTATTAGTGTATGTATCAGTTTTAATTTACACAAAATCTAAAAAAATAGGAAGGTTGGATTCATCATGTCTGCCGAACAGCTGTGGCATGTTTTTTGACAAGAGGTGATCTGTGGATCAGCTGGGAAAAAGGACTCCAGGTATGTAATGCATTATTTGTTTTTTCATTACTGAATAGGGTTCAGATTTGCAAAGGTCTTTCAGAAGAAATCACAATTTATTCATATGTTCTTTCGTAATGGAAGAGAAATTAATAAGGTAATAATGTTATCATTACTGATAGTATATTGTAGATAGTTGTATAATGAAAAGACATACTGGAAATCTCTTTGAGACAGTTCAACAGCATCTGAAGCAGCATCCTTGTAAGTCAAGTGTTTGACCTTAACTGACCAGTTGATTTGCTTGGGTCAAGCACTTGCATTGAACTATGAAGGGCTGGCCACTGTGTTGGGCCACCAGTCAGTTTGACTTAGTATAGTATGTGGGTGTGCTAGTTAAATAAAACATGATGACTAAATCATTTCACAGAATAAGTCAGAAAAAGACGAGAACTCGCTGATTGTTTGTTCTTGGGTATGTTGTAAACTATACCCTAAGTGTTGACTGCATTTACTTTTGAATTCTTCGTGTATATTAGACATTACATTATTTACATTGTTTGTTAAGTGCTAAAAGATTTCCAGTGATACTTACTGAAAATATATATTTCTGGGCTCGACCTGTGTCGGCTGGTGAAATGCTCCTGTAGCACGCATTTCTAGGTATAAATAGATGCTAAATATACCAGAGAAAAAAGCTAAATGGAATGCTGAAGTTACTACCCTCAGCTCGATCACCCACAGGGCGTCGGTATAAGCTCAGGGGCGAGTGGAAGCCACTACCACAGGTTTTCTGCCAATTAGAAGATTCCCTTCAAAGCCCCTCTCTAGGCAGGTGCCGTTACAAGGACTATAACATCTACCCTCTGCTTGCTACTACTACAACTCACACCCGAGGGCTTCATTCCTGTATTAGCGCACTTTCAGTGAACACACATGTCTTTCTCGCTGCCCTCTTTTTGTGTTTTTTGATGAAGTCATGTCTGCTCCAGAGCCCCGAGCTTCTTCATCCAAGTTGAGTATTCCAATTTACGTTTTTGTATCTCGTGAGGGCACGATGCATCCCTTTTAGCCCTATTTGGCCCCTTAGTCTCGCGAACCGGGGTGACGCTCTTTTACATCTGCCATCTTGGGTGCATCATTCGACATGTGCGTCTTTCACATTGTTTGTTTATGATAATATTTACCTCACTGTTTGCTTTTAACTGTTTATACCACTTTTTTTGTATGCCTCATCATTATTCTAGCTCCTGTCATTTCGGGAGCTTTGGTTTTATGAATTTTAACCTTACGTCGTATGCCCTAACTCGCTCCTGACGTACTCTGAGGTCTCTTGTTATATGTTTATTTTTTGTTATTCTAGCCTTTGGCTTTTGTCCTCAGTCCCTCAGGAGTGTGTTCGTTCCCCTTCGTACGTATTATTTATTTATTTTCTTGTTATACGCGAGTAGTGTGTTTGGCTTCTAGCTAGCCTATAGTACGCCAGTTTTGTGGAGAGGGCGACTCCTCTCTCTCTCGCGATTTTTATGCATGCATTCTTTTATTTTTATTTTCGATGTTAGCCAGTAATGCACTCAATTATATGCACATTTATGATAAATATTCATATTCCTTGTGAGGGAAGTTCTTGCGTTTCCTTCCCTGGCCTACCCGACCAGACCTAGGCTAGGTTTTGGAAGGTAGGTCACGTAGCCCTGCCCCTCCACCCTTTCGGCTCACCCTTACCGCCCCCTGCCTACGCTACTGTGCTTGCTGGGAGAGCGGTCCAGGACAGTCTCTCTCTCGTGTCATGTTTGTTGGGCCTAGACCTATCGTACCTGACCAGATCGGAATTTTTCGATTTTTGATGGTTTTATTAGGTTCTATCCGTCCACTTCATGACGTCCTTTGGAGGCTGAGCTAGCCTACCTGACTGGATCCGTACCGATCTCGGAGGGTTAGGCTAGGTCCTTGCTGGGTGTATTCCTTCCCCCTTGTTGTTCCTCTTTCACAATTCTTCCAGTAATTCCTCATCATTTATTTTATGTTTGTATTGTTGTGTGTGGCCTGGGCCTTTGCCCCCTTTAGGGTGTCAGTTGGCCTACCGTCTTCTGCTCCCTTTAGTGGTAGGCTTGTTATAGCTCCCGATAGGTGGTGGCTCACTGATCGGTTGGTGTGGCCAGACGTTCACGACTTGTCCACTCTCCTCCAGAACACCCCCCCATCCTGCACCGGTCTTGTCTGGCACTGCCTAGCTAGCTTGCGGTTCAAGTAATCCTACCGATGAACGGCAGCTAGAGCATATATCTTTTCCAGCGGGGATTAGTTGGAGGAGATTGGTTGTTAGTAGTTTGTGTAATCTCTTTAATATGTCTCCGGGCCCGTAAGCCCTCTGGACAGGTGGGGTCTACCATCACACCAGCCAGCAGGCTATACACCGTATTGTACGTACCACTGCTCTGCCGCTCAGTTGTCTATTCTCCCTGTTGTCTCCGCCTCTCCACTCGTGGGGGCAGAATTGGGCTTGAAGCTGCGTTTCTAGTTACCTTAGAATCGCTTCTCTTCCCCGGTGCGATCAGATTCAGGCCTAGGTTTTACCTTTTCCCCTGTTCTGCTCGTATCAGCCCGTCTCCGCCGGCATTTACTATTATGATAACTGATTATGGACTTCGGAGTAGGTGAAGCCTTTAAGAGATTACGTTAGATTATATACGTATTTTATTAGCCTCTGTAGGTATGTCTCCGGATCCGTATCGATTCTGACGTAGTGTGGTCTACCACGTCAGGTAAAAATATACCGGAGTTTATTGTACCATTGTTTCCGTCGCTCGGTTTTCCGTCTTCTTTGCTATCGCTGTTCCCCATTTCGGTGGGGACAGAACGGGCTCAGATAATGCGCCTACATTTGATTACGTTGCATTAACCTGCTGCGATGCGATCAGACTCAGGCTTAGGTCTTACTTTATCCCCCTGTTCTGCTCGTATCAGGCCCTCTCCGCTGGTTATAGCTTTACCGATCCCGAGGACGGATTCCGGAGCAGGCGGAGACACCCAGAGCTTTTTCTACTATCCAGTAAGTTGAATTGATAACCGATATTGCCTTTAACGGATTAAATATCTGGTTAAAGTGCATCCATCTGGCCGGAATTAACTCCAGCGCCTCTACTTAATGATACTCATTTGACTTTTCAACTTACAGATGGTCCGCTGCCAGGTGTCGGGACGTCCGGCCACCCTGTATAAGCCGTAAGGGCATGAGGTCTGCCGATCTCATGCCAACTGCACCATCCTGGTAGAAGATTATATGGTCTGGCACCCGGACACGTGCACAGTTTGCTACGAACTGGTCAGGATCGTCTCAGGTGAGTCGGTAAGTAACATTCTCGCCTCATCGTTTCCGTGAAATTTCTGCTATACGTTGACTTTGGGAAATTTCTTTGACACGGGGGATCCTAATTTGATTATTTTTACAGGTTAGTTTGTCGCTCAAGACTGCGTCCATGGCGTCCCTGAAGTCCTGGGTGGGAGGATTCGGCAGGAATGCCAAGGCCGGCCAGCCCTATGTGCTGTCCGAAGATCTGTGTTCCCTCTTATACCTGGGCGCTCTGGTCTCGGCGGCTGTTCCTGCATCTGTGGTGGATCCTATTATTGAGGGCATCCGTCAGGAGACTCAACCCCTCCTGGAGGACCAAGAGGGCCTGTGTGACATGGTCACAGAGGAAGTCGCGGCCATCAGCCTTCACTGCGAACCGATGCCCACAGAGGATCAGGAGGTAGGTAGGGAGGTAAGTTAGGCAGGTAGTCTCCCTTTTAGTCCCACTCCTTCTTCTCCCCCTTCTTTCCAGGGTTTTCCTACAAAGCCCGCCCCCACTTGGGATAGATCGGCCTCGGTCATCCCCAAGGTCAAGGCTTGGAAGACGAGATCCCGGCCAAAGGTATCCAGGCCTTCTCCAGCAGGCTCTGCAAGGTCGTCTTCGGCTCCCAAGCCGTCGACTTCCTCTTCCAAAGCTTCTCCCCCACCCAAGGGGTCGATAACCAAGTCCTCCAAAGCGAGGCCGATGGAGTCCGGCTTCGACCAGGAGGTCTTTGCAAATCTCCTAATGATAAAGATGAGCTAGGTAGTGGACTCCAAACTTGAGTCGGTGTCCACTCGACTCGCCTCAGGCCTAGAGACCTCGGGTCAATCGATCTTGTCTCTGACCCAGAGGCTCCAAGCCCAGGAGGAATTAGTGTCCGGATTCCTCCAGTCCGGGACCACACCACAGTCCGTGACGGTACCGGACGCATCCAAGCTGCCGCCATTCGAGAACAGCAACCCGTGGCGGTTAGCTCTGTACGCCCCGTTCTCGGACGAAAAACTGACGATCGAAGGTTGCGGAACCCGACCGGTAGAAAACTATGAGTTCTTCCCGGCGGGCCTTCAATTTCCCTTTCTGGGCTACGCTAGACTAGCCGAAGATGCGCTAGTCAGGGTAGACAAAGTCCCGAAGGAGACAGTCATCTACCCTAGGGACCAAGCCCAGTCTGCATGGGTCTGCACCCTTACAGATTGGGAGTACGTCAACACAAAGTTGACGCCCCATAAAGGATGCTTTACGATGTTTGTGGCCCCACAGGGAGTTCTGACTCCTTGTACATCGAAGGAGGTGGAATTGACTATGCAAGCTGCGGTAGAGGACAAACCTTTACCTCAGCTAAAAGAGACGGTGGCTACCTCCCTGCTCTTCCCCGGGGATATGGAGTTTTGGGCTGATGCTCCGGCAACATTCACGGTGGGCAGACTCAACCCAGAGTGTGCCTCCACCCAGTTCAGTGAACGTTTGCCTAGAATTCCAGACCCCATGGTCAAAGCGGAATTCGAGGCAAGATGCAGGCTGAGTAGGTCGATTAACTCAGTCACCACGGCGGAGTTGACTGCTACGACGTTTGCAGATGAGCTTCTATTTTGGGTCCACACGACGTCACTAATTCAGGCCTTCCAATCAGACCTGTATGACTTTATAGTGGCTAGACGAGCCTGCAGGAAGCATGTCTTCGCGAATGCTTCCATAAGACAAGAACCAAACAGGCTCATAAAGGCTTCGATCTGGGGTGCCAACCTCTTCCCTGAGGACACGGTTAACAACATCCTCAGTGAGGCAGCTAGAGCTAACCAGAACCTTCGTGTCCATTGGGGACTTCCCTTCAAAAGGAAGTTTGAGGCCCCCGGACTATAATCCAAACCTAGGAAGAGACCGAGGAAATACCAGCCTTACCAGTCCTCTCATCCTCAGACAGTTGTCCAAGCGGTTCCTGTCTCCCAGATCGGCAAGGCACAGCCACAGCAGCAGTTTGTCCTGGTGCAGAGTCCACCGACTCAGCAACCTTCGACTTCAACTGCCTTAGCAGCCTCCCCAGCCTTCCACGCCTCCTTTGAGTCACGAGGAGCATTTCGTGGCTACAACAGACATGCAGGGAGTAGCAGAGCCAGAGGTGCCTTCCGACAGAGAGCTGGCTCTAGAGGCAGGGGAGGTAAGACCTCAACCAACCAGTGAGACCCCGCAGGTGGGTGGGAGGCTGTATCTCTTTCGGGACCATTGGACCTTCAGTTCATGGGCCTACAGTATTGTATCGAAAGGTCTGGGGTGGAAATGGGAGAAAGGGCCTCCTCCACCAGTCAGTTTTCACCAGGCTCCAATGACAAACCTACTAGACTATGCCAAAGATCTCCTTCAAAAGAATGCAATAAAGAAAGTCAATCGCCTGAAATTTCAAGGACGTCTGTTCAGTGTACCAAAGAAGGACTCGGACAAACGAAGAGTGATTCTGGACCTGTCCCGTCTCGACTCATACATTCAATGCGACAAGTTCCACATGCTGACCGTCTCGCAGGTGCGGACCTTACTTCCCCGTGGGGTCGTCACCACCTCTATAGATCTTACAGACGCTTACTATCATGTTCCGATAGCAAGAAACTTCTCTCCATACCTAGGCTTCAAACTAGGAAAACAAGCTTACTCATTCAGAGTCATGCCATTCGGGCTCAACATAGCGCCCAGAATATTCACCAAACTAGGAGAGACAGTAGTGCAAGAACTAAGAGCTCAGGGGGTAATATTAGTAGCTTACCTAGACGACAGGCTCATTTGGGCAACCAACGACGAGGAGCGTCGCAAAGCAACAGCCAAAGTAATAGAATTCCTAGAGTATCTGGGTTTCCAGGTAAACAAGCAAAAGTCTCATCTCATCCCGGCGTCCCGCTTTCAATGGTTGGGAATCCAAAGAAGTGCAGAGAGATAGTGAAGGCTACGAGACTATTCCTCAAGAACAAAAAGGCTTCTCGTCGTACCCAAGAGAAAATTCTAGTTTCTCTTCAGTTTGCCTCGATAACAGACGTCCTGTTGAAAGCCAGGCTGAAGGATATCAATATATCAATCAAGTCTGGTGGAAGAGAGAGCCAACAACAAATTCAGAGATCTCTCTGATTCCGCTGATATTGAAGAAAAGGCTCCGTCCGTGGATGGAACCCCGGAGTCTCTCCAAGTCAGTGCCACTGCAATTTCCCCCACTGTCTCTGATATTCCACACGGACGCCTCTCTGATCGGTTGGGGGGGCTACTCCCAGTACAAGAAGGTTCAAGGAACGTGGTCAAATACATTCCGCCAGTTCCACATCAATGTCCTAGAAGCAATGGCCGTTTTTCTGACCTTAAAACGTCTAGCTCCAGTCAAAAACAGTCATGTAAGATTAGTCTCCGACAGTGCCGTGATAGTTCATTGCATAAACAGAGGAGGCTCCAAGTCGAGCAAAGTAAATCATGTAATGATTGCAATTTTTTCGTTAGCAACGAAAAATCATTGGCACCTGTCAGCTACTCACCTGGCAGGAGTACGGAATGTCATTGCACTCAGTATCTAGAACAACTTTGCTGGAGTCGGAGTGGTCCCTGGACATGAAGTCATTCCGTTGGATTTGCAATCAAATTCCGGGCCTTCACGTAGACCTGTTCGCCTCGGAGTCCAATCACAAACTCCTGTGTTATGTGGCTCCCAATGTGGACCCTCAAGCTCACGCCACGGATGCGATGTCCATAGACTGGAACAGTTGTCAGAAAATTTACCTATTTCCACCAGTAAACCTTCTGATGAAAGTCCTGCACAAACTCAGATCTTTCACAGGACAGGTAGCATTGGTTGCACCCAACTGGCTGAAGAGCAATTGGTTTCCTCTTCTACTAGAGTTGAATCTCCGTCCCAGACTGATTCCCTGTCCAGAACTGACTCAAGTAGTACAAACTCGGACTGTGTCAGCTTCCTCAAGAATTCTAAATGCCCTAATTTTATGGACTTCATGAAGTTTGTGGCTCAAAAGGATGCTAGTGTCGATCCACTAAACATCCTTTTCATAGAATCAGATAAAAGAGAGTCAACACTCACAGTATGATTCTGCAGTAAAGAAATTGGCCATCTTTCTAAAAGAATCAGATGCCCAAAAGATGTGTACGAATCTGGAAATTTCGTTCTTTAGAACCCTGTTTGAAAAATGTCTGGCTGCTAGTACCATTACTACAACCAAATCTGCCTTAAGGAAGATTTTTCAGCTTGGCTTTACTATTGATTTGACAGATTCGTACTTCTCATCTATCCCTCGAGCATGTGCCCGTCTGAGACCAGTAGACCGCCCCCACATGGTCTCCTGGTTTTTAAATGATGTACTCAAGTTAGCTTCAGACACTGATAATGATTCATGCTCATATATAACCCTTCTCAGGAAAACATTATTCTTAATGAATCTGGCTTCAGGCGCCAGAATATCTGAACTGTCGGCTCTCTCTAGAGACCCAAATCCCATTGATTTCCTCCTGTCGGGTGAAGTTCTACTATCCCCAAATCGGAAATTTTTGGCCAAGAATGAAGACCCACAAAACAGGTGGGCTTCATGGAAAATTATACCTCTCACACAGGACTCATCATTGTGTCCTATTGTCACACTAAAATCTTATCTGGCTAGAACTTATGAAAAGTCTTCAGGTCCTTTTTTTATTAGAGAGAAAGGCAGAACCATTTCCTTAAAAGGAATTAGACAACAAATCCTTTATTTTATTAAACAAGCCAATCCGGATTCAGTTCCTCACGTCCATGATATCCGGGCAATGGCTACCTCAATTAACTATTTTCACAATATGAACTTCGAGGATCTTAAGAAATATACGGGTTGGAAATCTCCGGCAGTATTTAGACGCCACTATCTCAAGAATTTGGAGGCCCTTAAATTTTCAGCAGTGGCTGCAGGGAGCATCGTCTCCCCTGAGATGGCCGAGTCTTAGAACTCTATTTCCTATTCCTTTATTCTGCTATAAAATTTTTCCCTTGATACTCAGTCTTTCCTACCTGCCTCGCTCTTAATCCCTACATATCTCCCTCAGGTTCCGGGCTGGTTTGCCTATCGATCCGTTGCCGGACATGTACATAGTTTATATTTGTCATTTTTGTATTCCTTACCTGTTGTTTTCCCAGGATAGTATGGATCTGGTCATATTTCTTCCTTTTTTACCATTGTATCTTGTTGCTTTACTTTGGTTATTAAAACTTAATTTTAAGAGAACATTTAATTTTTATTTTTCCTTGTATCTTTTGATTTTGTATCTTCCAAGCTTGTATGGCCATTCTCTGATACTATTTCACCGGCTGACACAGGTCGAGCCCAGTAAAGGGATTTTGACCAAGGAAAAATCTATTTCTGGGGGAAGACCTGTATCGCCCGGTGAACCCATCCCTCTCTTTTCCTGGTCCCCACCCTGTAGCCAGCCCAAGCTTGGGTGCGTAATCCAGGAATGAAGCCATCGGGCGTGAGTTGTATTAGTAGCGAGCAGAAGGTAAATGTTGTAGTCCTTGTAACGGCACCTCCCTAGAGAGGGGCTTTGAAGGGAATCTTCTAATTGGCAGAAAACCTGTGATAGTGGCTTTCACTCGCCCCTGTGCTTATATCGACGCCCTATGGGTGATCGAGCTGAGGGTAGTAACTTCAGCATTCCATTTAGCTTTTTTCTCTGGTATATTTAGCATCTATTTATACCAAGAAATGCATGCTACAGGAGCATTTCACCGGGCGACACAGGTCTTCCCCCAGAAATAAATTTTTCCTTTGTCAAAATCCCTTAATAGTGTATAGGTTTACATTAGCATAGTATTCTGGTACTGATTTTTGATGGCATATAATGTAAATGTGAACAGGAGTGTTTATTTTGGTTTTTATTGTTAAAAATTTTTTTTCTTTTTTTGTAAGTATAGTGATGTAATTTTTTAGTAATTGATACCTGAACTTAAAGTAGGAGTTCTGCCTTTCCCCATCAATACTGAAATCTGATGAATGATGGTGATATACCTATAGTCGACATGATATCCTGGAGCCAAGCTAAATACTCGTGTATAATGCTCAGCAATTCCGTCTAAAGTAATTAATTGTTTATACTAACCATTTTTTTTATTATAATTAAATTTAAAATATTATTGTAATATTATTGTACTTCGGTAATTTCGTAGATAAAAATGCAGAGTTAATTGCTTTTTAGAATATTTATAATACAGTATAGCATAACAGAAACATAGTTAATTGTGATGGTTTTATCAACTTAAATTACAGATATGTAAAATACACAAGAACTTAATCATCTCTGTGTTCCAGTTTTAACTTGATAGCATAACAAAAACATAGCCAATTGTAATGGTTTTATCAACTTATATTACAGGATATGTAAAATACACAAGAACTTGAACCTCTCTGTGTTCCAGTTTTAACTTGAGTTACGAAAACTAAACTCACTGTGCCCAGCTTCCTCCCATATCTCTGGTATGATACAGTATTTGCTTACCTCTCAATATTTTTCACCACGGTTTTGTAAGTTGGTCAAAATCAAATTAGTAGAAGATGATATATAGTGCATGATAAAGTAATTATTCCTTGATGAAATATGATGTGATTGTTTGTGTAAATTTGCAGTATTACATATTTACCAAAGTTTTCTACCAATGATTCAAGAAAGCATAGGTTACATCTTTAGTAAGCGTGGCGTGTGTGCATGGATTTGGTTGAAATATTCTCTATTGTTTTCATGTTCATTTAAAGGCACCAAAATCAGCATGTGTATACATGTATGATGATTAGTGGTGGGTGTAATCGATTATTAGTAATCAGTCACATCGATTACTTTTTTAAAATCTCAGTAGTCGATTACATTTACAAGTAGTCAATTACAGTTTTTTTTTTACGAGACAAATTTCTTTCTTTATTAATATCCGTTAGGGGAACCTTACACTGTATTTTTATTTATTTTAAAAAGATTTTCAAAATTTATTTTGCTTTCTTATAGAAAATAATAAATATGTTCTTATTCAAAAACAAAAATTTGTAAACTAAATAAAAGTATCAAGCTTATTTTTTATTTCTTTAAGAGTCGAAACGTTTATTTTTCATTCAAAGAGAAGTTTCTTTTCATTTTCTTATCAGCTAGCTCTTCATATCTTCATGAAAAATAAAGAATAAGAATATTCATCTATTTTATTTTAGGATAAAAACTCTGGGAATTTTTTTTCTTAATGCATTATTCATATAAATGGATTATCGGTATTTACTTGTGGGCATAATGGAATAACAAACACTATACTACATAGAGGTTTAAACTTGAACTTATTGACAATGCCAGTCCTCATTTGTTATATTTTCAAAGATTCTTGGCTTAGAGAGATAGAAATAAACCTTAATTATATAAATGAATACCGAGGACCTCTGGACTTGATTATACTGTAGTAGTTTTATAATAACACTTTCACACAAAGAAAAGTAATGAACTAATAACAATAAATTTTTAAACAGAATAAAATATACAGTAGTACCTCGAGATACGAAAGGCTCAACTTACGAAAAATCCAAGTTACGAAAGCAAAGACGAAAAATTTTACTGCTCTACATACGAAAAGTTTTCAAGATACGAAAGGTTTCTGAAAGTCCGAGATTCGCCCCATAACAATTTTGAAACTCGCGCCGCACGCCGCCATCTTAGTTATCGTAGACTCGCCACCATCCTCCTGCTCTCCCATTGGTTCCTGATGCTAGCCAAGCCATGAGATCCTTCTCTCTGATTGGACAGCATCCCTCCCATCATGCATCTTCTATACGTACGTACGTGTTGGCGGGCCTTAGCTTGGCCACTTCGCACCCGAAACTTTACCGTAAGCATTCGGCATTCGTTCGCTCCAACGATTTTGTTTAGTAACGTAAATTCGTTAGTGATTTCGTTGCAGTACATATTATCATGTTGTGCGAAGACTGTATTATTACGTATTTGTGTAACTTTACGTAAATTAACGTAGTCATGGGTCGTAAGAAAGTTGAAATTCACGGAAAGAAGTGGATGCTGTCTCTGGAGACAAAGATGGAGATCATAAAGAAGTACGAAGCTGATATGCGATTGAGTGTGATCGCAAAGGAATACGGCCGTAATCCGTCGACAAGAGGCACCATCCTTAAACAGAATGATGCCATCAAAGCAACTACACCATCGAAGAGCATCACTATTTTGTCCAGCAAGAGGAGCCATGTGCACGACGAGATGGAACGGCTGCTCCTCGTCTGGATAAAAGACAAAGAAATCGCTGGCGATACAGTAACGGAAACGGCAATCGCTCACAAGGCCAATGCTATTTTCGGCGATTTGATTGCGCAGGCGGAAGACGACGGAGGGGAAGGGACTTCAACGCAAACCCCATAGTTCAAGGCTTTGCATGGCTGGTTCGAGAAATTCCGTAAACGGACTAGCATCCATTCGGTGGTGCATCATGGGGAGGCTGCCAGCTCGGACACGAAAGCGGCCGAAGCATTTAAGAAGACTTTCAACGAGATGATGACCAAGGAAGGCTACAGTTCTCAGCAGGTTTTCAACTGTGATGAGACTGGCCTTTTTTGGAAAAAAATGCCTCGTCGGACGTACATCACGGAGGAAGAGAAGAAGCTACCCAGGCATAAGCCTATGAAAGACAGGCTTACGCTTGCACTTTGTTCGAACGCCAGTGGGGATTGCAAGGTGAAGCCCCTACTGGTGTATCACTCCAAGACTCCTCGAGCCTTCAAGGCCCACAAAGTGTTGAAGGAGAAGCTTCCAGTGATGTGGAGGGCTAATGCAAAAGCCTGGGTAATGAGGCTTTTGTTCACCGAGTGGGTAAATCTGTGTTTCGGCCCGACTGTGAAGAGTTTTTTGCAAGAGAAGCGCCTCCCCCTGAAATGAGTATTCCTTCGTTAAGATTCTTTTTCTTCCGCCCAACACCACCCCTCTCCTCCAGCCCATGGACCAGCAAGTGATAGCGAACTTTAAGAAGCTGTACACGAAACATCTTTTCAAAAGATGTTTCGACATCACCGATACCACAAACCTCACCTTGCGTGAATTTTGGAAGGAGCATTTTGACATCGTCATATGCATCCGACTCATCGACCAAGCATGGCAGGAGGTTTCGAGGCGAACCTTGAATTCCTCGTGGAGGAAACTCTGGCCTGATGCCGTATCCAACCGAGACTTCGAGGGATTCGACGTGGGCGAAGCTGATGCTGCTGAGTCCGAAACAGTTGACGATCCCGAAACTGTTTTGGAACCAGATCTTGACGAGATCATTGCACTCGGCAAGTCCATGGGGCTGGTCGTCGACGAGGACGACATCAACGACCTTCTCGAGGAGCACCAAGAGGAGCTTACGACGGATGACCTGAAGGAGTTGGAGGCCATGCAACATACCGTCGTTCAAGAGGAGTTCTCCAGCAGTGGCGATGAAGAGGAGGAGCCTATGACAACGGCAGAAATTAAGGAGGTCTTAGCTGCTTTTCATAAAGTGCAATCGTTCATAGAAAAAAGACACCCCGAAAAGGCTCACACTGGTCGTATGCTTGCGCAGTTCGATGACGTTTGCCTGAGTCGTTTCAGGAACATTGTCAAAAGCAGGCAGAAGCAATCTTCCTTGGATAGTTATTTTTTAAAGAGGCCTTCAGCATTAGCAGGAGTAAGCAAAAAGGAAGAACCAAGTGATAAAAAACAGAAAGTTAAAAGCAAAAAGGAAGAACCAAGTGATGAAAAACAGAATGTTGAAAGTGGTGATGAAGTTGAAATTCTGTAAAAAAAAAAAAAAAAAAAAAGGGATTTTGACGTAAGGAAAAATCTATTCTGGGTCGATTGGCTCGTCGATGTCGCCAGCGAAATATCCTTTAATCTATTATTTCTAGGGTAAATGTACTAACCACCATACCAGAGAATAAATAAATAAAGAAAAAGGTCAGTATAAACTGACTCGCTCACCCTCCAGAAGAGGGTGTCGGTATGAACACTAGGCGACGAGTGAGACCACAACCACGAGCCAAATGCCAATAGAAATCTCCCACTACCAAATCCCTCCAAGAGGGGAGCCGACCCACAGATGAGCAGCTCGTACTACTACTACTCCATCCCATGCTGTCGACTGCTGCGCCCCTGGTGGCCATCCTGAAGTTAGCAGACAATCTTGGCGAAGGGATGGGTAGGGTGGATTTCGCTGGCGACACGAGCCAATCGCCCAGAAATAGATTTTTCCTTACGTCAAAATCCCTTTTCTGGCTCAGCTCGTGTCGCTGCGCGAAATCGTACCAGAGAAATAGCACAAGATTGTAAACAAAAGTAATAAATTAAAATAATTATAGGTCTCAAATAAAATAAAGTAATATAAAAAAGAATATAATTGCTAAAAAGATACAAATACAGTGATAGCAAACTCAAAACTATGCTTAAATTACCCTTAATTCTAACATTTGTTTAAATTAACATAAGGTAATTTACATATGTACAGAGGTAAATTGGCTTACATGTAACAAAAATGGTATCTGTGTAAAGGCATGTATCAAAAAATATAATAGCAATTAAAAACAATCAATGAACAAATTAATCAACAATGATAATATATAAGGAATGTATATGACTTAATATACAAAACCCGTAACCATTATAAATGAGATGTATCCCCTAGCATAAAAATAATCCAAGGGGTAACATCCATGAGATTCAATATGCATAATCATCTGTGAGTGTCCCTAGCAAAAAAATAAGGGGCACCCACTACCTTATCAAAAAGCAGCTAAGGCACAAGGTGAATGTAAATGAACACGGTAGGAATAGACGAACTGTTGGGTGAGGCAGGTAGAAAGGAGGACTGAATCTTCTACTACAAATTAACTAGAGTCAGGGGAAACTATGTTTCCCGCTGCTACAGCTGAAAATTTCAGAGCTTCCAAGGACTTAAGGTAATGGCGTTTGAACACTGTCGGCGATTTCCATCCGGTATATTTGTTTTTTCAACTCATCAAAGTTCATGTGTTGGAAATAATTATTGAGGTGGCTACTGCTCTGACATCATGTGCTTTTGGGTAAAGAGTCAGGATTGGCTTGTTTAATAAAGTACAGGATTTGTTGCCTGATGCCTTTAATGGATAAAGTTCCACCTTTTTCCCTCTTAAAGAGGGGCCCCGATGAGGATGAGGAGGTCCTGGATAGAAAGGCTCGTAAGGTTGAAACTGGACAAAGGGATACATCCTGTGGAAGGGGTAGAACTTTCCAAGGTTCCCACCTCATCAAAGGATCTTCATTTTTTGCCAAAAAGCTACGTTCCGGAGAAAGTAGGACTTCCCCTGTGGGAAGGATTGAATATGATCGGGATCTCTGGATAAAGCCGACAGTTCTGAAATTCTTGCTCCTGAAGCCAGGCTTAATAAAAATAGGGTTTTCCTTAGGAGCATCATAAACGAGCATGTGTCATTATCGGTTTCGGAAGCCAGTTTTAGAACATCGTTTAAGAACCATGAAACTGACGTAGGCCTCACAGAAGGCCTAAGTCTAGCACATGCCTTAGGGATAGACGAGAAGTAGGTATCCGTCAAGTCTATGTTAAATCCAAATTGAAATATCTTTTTCAAGGCTGACTTGTTTGTCGTAATCGTGCTAGCTGCTAAACCTTTTTCAAATAAGGATCTGAAGAAGGATATAGCTGAATTAACTGTCATGATTCTGATATCTGACTCTCTCAGGAAGGTTGCTAACTTTTTGACAGCAGCATCATACTGCCTCAAAGTCGAATCCCTTTTATCGGATTCCAAGAAGAGAATATTCTGAGGGTCAATATTCGCATCTCTTTTTGCCGCAAACTTCATGAAATCCATAAAGTTAGGGTTTTGAGAATCCCTGAGGAAGCGAACACAGTCTTCGTTTGTACTGACTGGGAGAGCTTGGGACTGGGGATCCGAAGGGGACGAAGGCCCAGTTCCAGAATCAGGGGGTACCAATTGCTCTTCGGCCAGTCTGGGGCTACTAGAGCCACTTGACCCTTGAATGTCCTGAGTTTGTCCAATACTTTCATAAGGAGATTCACTGGAGGGAAGACGTAAATCTTCCCCCAGTGTTCCAGTCTAGAGCTAGGGCGTCGTGGCGTAAGCCAGAGGGTCCAGGTTGGGGGCTACATAACACGGTAGTTTGTGGTTCGCTTGGGATGCGAAGAGGTCCACCTGAAGCCCTGGGACCCTTTGAAGGATCCACTGGAACGAACTGTCGTCTAGTGACCATTCCGACTCTAGGGGTACTGATCGGGATAGGGCGTCTGCTATGACGTTTCTGACTCCAGCTATGTGGGTGGAGGAAAGATGCCAACTGAATTTGTCTGCCAGGGAGAGAATGGTGGGCTATCATGACGTGATTTAGATGACGTGACTTGGAGCCTCCTCTGTTTATGCAATGTACTACCACTGCGCTGTCCAGGACTAGCTTTATGTGGGAGTACTTTGGTGGGAGTAATCTTTTCAGAGTCAAGAATACTGCCATTGCCTCCAGTACGTTTATATGAAACTGACGGAACTGAGGTGACCAAATCCCTTGAAACCTTTTTGACGTTGGGAGTACCCTCCCCAGCCGCTTAAGGACGCGTCTGTGTGGATGGTGATCCCTGGTGGAGGGAACTGAAGGGGCACTGACACTGATAGATTCTTGACTTTTGCCACGGTCGAAGCCGATTCTTTAGAATCAGAGGCACTGAGGATAGCTTGTCCCTGGACCTGACATTTGCTCGTGAGCGCCAGATCCTGGTTAGGTCTTTCAGTTTGGCTTTCATCAAGATGTTCGTTACTGATGCAAACTGGAGAGAGCCGAGGATCCTTTCCTGAGCTCTCCTGGATGCTAGTTTGTGATTTAGAAATTGCTTGACTGACTTCGCTATTTCTTTCCTTTTGGTAGATGGAATCGACAGAGTGTGTGAGGATAGATTCCATTGAATGCCTAGCCACTGAAAGTTTGACTCTGGAGTGAGTCTCGACTTGGATTTGTTTATCTTGAATCCTAGATATTCTAGGAACTGGATCACTTTCAGTGTGGCCTTGTTGCATTCTTCGACTGATGGGGCCCAGATCAACCAATCGTCGAGATACGCCACTACCATAATCCCTTGCGCTCTGAGCTGTTGCACTACTACTTCCGCTAGCTTCGTGAACACCCTGGGTGCCACGTTGAGCCCGAATGGAACTACCTTGAAGGAGAATGTCTGGTCTCCTATCTTGAATCCCGATATGGACGGAAGTGTCTTGCAATAGGGATATGATAGTAGGCGTCTGTAAGATCGATAGAGGTGGTGACGCCCCACGGGGAAGTAAGGTCCGCACCTGTGAGATCGTGAGCATCTTGAACTTGTCGCAGCGGATGGCTAAGTTTAAGCGGGACAGTCTAAGATTACCCTTCTTTTGTTTGAGCCTTTCTTTGGCACGCTGAACAAGCGACCTTGAAATTTTAACCTCTTGACTTTGGCTATAGCTCCTTTCTGAAGGAGGTCCTCTGCGTACTCTGTCAATTCTTTGGAAGGAAGTTGACGGAAAGGTCTGGCTGGAGGTGGGGTTCGTCAACCAGCTCCAACCCAGCCCTTTTGACACTATGCTCTGAGCCCACTGGCTGAAGTTCCACCGGTGGCGAAAGTGAAACAGCCTCCCTCCTACCTGAAGTTCTTCATTGGTTCTTGTAACCACCTCGGCCTC
The DNA here is from genome assembly GCF_015104395.2 of Macrobrachium nipponense. Taxonomy (NCBI): domain Eukaryota; kingdom Metazoa; phylum Arthropoda; class Malacostraca; order Decapoda; family Palaemonidae; genus Macrobrachium; species Macrobrachium nipponense. The sequence goes on from NC_087207.1 coordinate 49,673,625, forward strand.
CTCTGAAGTGCTTTTCCCTATTGAAGGGGGTCTCCCGATCCTCTTCCACGAAAGGACCGCTTACCTCTGCCTCCCTTGCCCGAGCGTCATACTCTGAGAAGCTTGACTCTCGAAGGCTTGATTGTAAGCTGGAGAGATGGCATATGAGGTGGAGGGTTGAGGCTGAGGGGATATCACATAAATAGGTTGTGATTGACCTTTAGACGTGGAGGGTTGGGCTGTCTGCACTAACGGCACAGCTGGAACTTGCTGAGTGAAGCGCGGTTGTTTCTTTTGGTAAGGTTGGAAACGTCTGGGTTTCCTTTGTCCCTTACCTTTAGGTGTCAGGTCTTGCCTCCTTCTAGCCGTAAGACCCCAACGGTCTTTAAGGCTCTGGTTCAACCTCGTAGCCTCTGCCTGTACTTCCTTAACCATGGCCTCTGGGAAGAGATCTGCGCCCCAGATGTTGGAAGAGAGTAACCTATTCGGTTCATGTCGAATGGTTGCCTCTAGCAGGACATGCTTCCTACAATTCGTTCTAGCAGTGGCAAACTCGAACATATCTGACTGCACCGTTTGAGTCAGGGCTTTGGTCATAAGCTTAAAAATTGGTTCTGAACCATAAGCCATGGTTGCTACCTCAGACATAGCCATCGAGTTGATTGATCTGGCTAGTCGTGATTTTGAGTCAAATTCAGCCTGAATAAGACTATCTGGGAGCCTGGGTAGCTTTTCACCAAACTGCTCCATAGCACAGTCAGGTTTGAGTTTGCAGCTGAGAATGTATTTGGCAAGTCTTCCCACAATTCTCCGATTGAAGGGAGCAATGGAGATGTGGGATCTGCTTCTTTCAACTGAGGCATGGGTTCCCCCTTCTGAGCTGCTGAGATGGTCGACCTTGCTATCTTGGTTAGGAACGGGAGCGGGGTACTTTCATCCATTGTGAAAATGGTAAAGGGACTTTTAAATGGTTGTACTTTGGTGTTTGAACAATCCATGTCCTCTAAACATCTGAGCCATTCTCGCTGAGCCTGGTCTCTAGAATAGAGGACTGTCTCCTTTGGTACCCTGTCGTCCCGAACCATAGCCGAAGGCGTGAGCCTTGCGTAGCCTATAAAAGGAGGCTGTAGGCCTTCCGGGTAGAACTCGAAGTCCTCTATTCTTCGAGTTCCGAACTCCGGTATGGAGATGAGACCATCCTGGAAGGGGGCATATGACGCCACTCTCCCAATGATTGTTCAGGGAGAAACGCGGGACAGCGAGTCATACGGGGGAAGCTGAGATCCACTAGTGTTGGAGGTTGAGGGAGAGGCTAGAGGGGCTTCTCTTAGGCCGGCTATAATAGAATCCTGAGAAGTGATCCTGTCCGATAGGCGAGATATCATTTGTTCCATACTACTCTTAAGGGATCCCACTAGATCGCCCACCTGTTGCAACAGGCCAGCATTGGAGTCCAAAGCCGGAGCTGCTGCGGAGGTGGAGGGTAGGCTCTGAATAGGAACCAAAGGTAGCGGAACTGGTGATACTGCCGGGGTGCGAGATCTCTCCTTGGGTTTACTTTTCGAGGACTTAGAGCCGGAGCTAGACCCTTTAGACCTGTCTGGGCCGGGATTACGAGCCGGAGACTTACGCGAGGAAGAAGACGAGGACGTCTTCTTCGAAGACGATGACGTCTTAGTCAAGGTCATTACTTTAGACTTGATCTTAGGTCTAACCGAAGCCTCAGGAGGAGTATACAATTCATCAGCCGTAAAGCCTTGGAAGGATGGAGAGGTTGCAGGAGTAGAAGAGACAGTCAGACTCAAGGGAGACCCTTGGGTACCTGCATTACTTACCTCGACCAACAGGTCGTCTATACCTACCATAGGTTCAACATTAATATCCAGGGTAGCGACATCCGTGGAGATATCCTGGTCTTGTTCAGTTAAGGAGGCCGCCAGCTGTTGTTGGATGAAGGCAATAGACGGGTCCGCATCTACCGGGTCGACGTACCCTGTCGCCTTGCCTCCGGGAAAGATGAGCAATGCCAAACGCTTCTCCAGTATGTAGGGCTGACCCTTGGCGGCGTTCTTGCCAAAACCTCCGACCCAGGCCCGCAGGGTAGCCAGTGCTGTATCCCTTACTGCCGGAGCCTGTAAGAGAGGACGTATTTTAGACTTAAGAATCACTTAGAACTAAAACTTAGAGTATAACTTAAACTAGATGTCTTAAGTTAATAAATGATGGAAACTTAAGTACTAAAAGAAGCGAAGCAGCTACTGGAGGTGGAATACTTACGCCTTCCAAAAGCTGGCTCACAGATCGTAACATATGGTACACGTTTCATGGTACCAGACCTGGACTGTCTCCGTGCGGAGTCGCGCATGAGCATGGGACCTGGCAAACTTCGTGTCACAGGTGTCCTGAAGTGTAGCGGAACATCCCGGATGCTCACAGTTGGTGGCCTGTAAGTGGGAAGACACATGAGTATCTTAAAGGGATAACACTTACAGACTAAAGGGCAAAAGAACTCCGTTACATGCCGGAGCTCGGAAAAAATTTGGGCATAACCCCTCCCTGCATTGCCTGAATAGGCTATAATCCCGGAGAGATCCGGTAAAATATAGGGAGGGAGGGGGGGGGATGGTTTAAGATACTTAAGATAAACTTAAAATAACTTAAACCTAAGCACAAGCGAACCGGACTAGGTCCAGTTGAAGCGGAGTGTAGTAACTCAGCTAACGGTAAGGTTAGTAGAGACCTGCTGTATGCACCTGTCCAACTATGGTTGGACTATCTCCTTCCGCTGGATACCAGGACTCCGATAGGGAGGAGCTCTAGTAAGGAGGGAAGGTGAGAGACATACATGCTCGAGCTCACCCGGAGCGACAAAGCAGTAACGGAGGGGGGGGAAGGCCAGGGCCCCCCCACAACGTACCACCCGGCCCCGGACCGAGAAGCGGAGAGGTCGGAGGCCAGTCTGGGTCTGATCGACTCCCTAGCCCCTCCGGTGGAGGGGAGAGGAGGGGGAGGGCAGGCTCGGGTATGTGAGGCGAGCAAGGACAGACCGACCCACCCCCGCCCGACTCTATGGGAGAGCGGGGTAGGGGGAGAGGAGACTGGGCAGGCGTCTGGCTGACCCGTGATCACGCAGTGACCACGAGGCGGTAAACTGGGATACGGAAACCCAACCTAGGCCAACCAACTGATCAGAGAGAAGCTATCGGGAAGCAACCTGAACTGAAAAGCGGTAGCCTATAGGCCCATAGGGCTAAAACCAACTGATCAGAGAGAAGCTATGTGGAAGCAACCGAACTGATCAGTGGTAGAATAGGCTCTGCGAGCCGGGACCTAGGCTAAGCCAGACGCCAAACTAACCTAATAATGACAAAATACACATATAAATAAAATAAAAATGAAAGAAAGAAGGTAAAATAGCAGGAGAAAAAATCCAGGAGTGTACGACTAACCCGAAAGCAAGTCTACCACTCAAAGCTAGTCAGGGGCCGATACTAAGAACCCAGACTAGGGTCTGGATAGAAAAAGCCTACATAAGGTGATAAACATGCATGCATGACAACCTGAGTAGACCTTAAATAACGCGGATAATCAAAATAGAGCGTAAATGAAAGGGGGATGTTCTAGGTATGGAAGACCAAGAACGAACCCATCACGAGGCAGGACCATGCCGCCATGCTTCCGACCCCGAGAACGTATTTATACCTAAAAAACGGCAAATACTGTCTCAGGGACGGAAAAAACCAACTAACCGTAAATACTGAGTACTTAACTTAGCTGCTGCAATAGCTGCACGCTCCATTATCGAAAATCCGAAGAAAGGGCACAAAATACACAGAGAGAAAATAGCACTTGTGACTCGTGCGAGCTAACGAAAAAGGATGGCCACCAGGGGCGCAGCAGTCGACAGCATGGGATGGAGTAGTAGTAGTACGAGCTGCTCACTCTGTGGGTCGGCTCCCCTCTTGGAGGGATTTGGTAGTGGGAGATTTCTATTGGCATTTGGCTCGTGGTTGTGGTCTCACTCGCCTAGTGTTCATACCGACACCCTCCTGGAGGGTGAGCGAGTCAGTTATACTGACCTTTTTCTTTATTTTATTTATTCTCTGGTATGTGTTAGTACATTTACCCTAGAAATAATAGATTAAAGGATATTTCGCGCAGCGACACGAGCTGAGCCCAGAAAAAAAAAAAAAAAAAAAAAAAAAAAAAAAAAAAACAAAAAAAAAAAAAAAAAAAAAAAAAAAAAAAAAAAAAAGCCTACGTAAAAGTAAAGAAAAATGTTAAAAATAAAAAAAAATTAAAAAAAAATAAACGTAATTTTTAGATTTTTGTAAGTTAAGTGTTACAGTTTTGTTAATGTTTTTCGTAAATTTTTTTTTTTTATAGTTTTCCTTAAATTTTTTATATGTTTTCGTAAAGTTAAGTGTACGTACGTTCGTACGTTATCTGCCGTTTGTCTTCCTCCTCCTCCTCTGCCGCCACTTTCGGAGATAGCCTCACTCGAAAGGTAAGCTTCGACATTTTACGTTACAGTAATAATATTTCTTGTACACTAATTATACACTTTATTTACAGGTTTGGATTTTTATTCTTAATTTAGGTATTGAATGGTCCAAATTGTTGTAGTATTTCATTGTTTATAGGTCAATTTAGCTTTATTATGAAATTTAATGGGGTGTTTTTGGAGGGCTTGGAACGGATTAGCCATTTTACATGTAAAATGTGTTCCAAGATACGAAAAACTCATTATACGAAGGCCGCCTCAGAACGGATTAATTTCGTATCTCGAGGTACTACTGTATATTATAATAGAAAATTTAATATGGAAGAGTTGGAATATGCTCTCTTGAACAGCAATAAATCTGCTCCTGAAGGTGACAGTATTTGCTTTGAGATGATCGACTTATTAGAACTTTATAATCATTTATGGCTTCAGAATTTAATTCCTGATGAATGACCTAAAGCTATAATAATTCCTATCCCCAAACCTGGAAAGGATCCACTCACTCACTCACTCACTCACTCCACTGGCTGTGGGCCTCCATGGCTCTTTGCCGCCGTTACAAGAAGCTTCCAACGACCACGGTCCTGTGCAATATCCCACCAATCCCCTGGACCATTCACTCCAAGCTCTGTCATGTCCCTTTTCATGTTATCAGACTATTTCATGTGGGGTCTTCCTAGAGGTCGTCTGCCCTCTGGTTGTCCTCGAGTAATCTTGCTTATTAGTCTATCCTCATGAGCCCTGGCCACATGCCCCACCCACCTCAGTCTTTGAGCCATAATCATGCCTGTTATCAGGGGTACCTCTGTCATTTCCCTCAGTTCATCATTATGCCTTCTTCTCCATTACCCCATCTCCGCATCAAAGGCCGGTCCACATATCCTTCCTTCTCAACATTCTCAAACACTTCCAACCTTCGTTCCATATCCTTTGTCAGCCTCCAGGTTTCGCAACCATACGTTAACACGGGTCTAATAATGGTTGTATAGGCCTTCACCTTTGTTCTCCTTGATAAGATATTACTATTGAGCACTTTGGCTAAAGCCCAACTACATCTGGCTGCTGCAGCTATTCTTAATTTTACCTCTTCCTCTACTCTATTTTCAGCTGTAACTGTTGATCCCAGGTATTTGAAGTTCTCGACCGCTTCCAGCTCCATATTTCCACACCTGATGATACCGAGTATCCTCTCCTGCCTTGAAACCTTTAAGATTTTGGTTTTAGCCTCATTTATTTCCAGGCCAACTTAATTTGCAGCTTCTCTAAAAATGCTAATTTTTCCATCAATTTCCTGGATATTTTCACCACAAAAGTCAATATCATCTGCATAAGCTAATCTATCACACATAGCCTCCCAAGATGTACTCCATTACCCTGTGGTGTTTGTCTCATGATCCATTCCAGCACTAGGTTAAAAAGAAATGTAGACAGTGCGCATCCCTGCTTTAAACCGTTGTCAACTTCAGAAGGACCTGTTACTTCCCCTCCAATCTATACTCTGCCTCTCATATTCCTGTAACATATTTTTTCTGGGCTCAGCTCGTGTCGGCCTATGAAATATCCTTAAGTTCATTATTTCTAGGTAAAATTAATCCTAAAATTACCAGAGAAAAAATAAAATCAAGAAAATGTCAGTTAAACTGACTCGCTCACTCTATAAAAGAAGTGTCGGTATGGTAATAGGGGCGAGTGAGATCACTACCACGAGTCATTTACCATTTAGACCTTCCATCATAAAATCCCCCACCTGAGAGAGCTGATACCAAAGGGTGATGCGTCCGCTACTACTACTACTACTGACGCCAAGCGGAGAGCAGCGCCTCTAGCGGTCATCCTTAATATTTAGCTCGACAACGCCAGTTGTAACTCTTTTACTCGTGTTGTTTTCGCGTCTTGGGATTTATCCTTTCAACGATGGAACGTGCTGCTATCGCTTCGGCTAAGTTAAGTGCCTCATAAGTAATAATTTTTGTATTTCAGTCTTCCAGGGACCAGTATTTTCCGTTTTTTAGGTCATATACGGTCTCCCGGTTGACTCGTGGCGGCCATGAGCCGCCTCGTGTTGTTAAGATTTCCCGGTCTTCCATACTGGGACATCTTATGCTTATGGGCTCTATTTTACGTTCATCGTCTTATTACATCGTATTTTAGATCTAGGATACACAGCCCATCCCTTTTACCTTTTATCTCTTAGTTTGGTATTTAGGGCTATACTGTGTTTCTCTCGCACAGCATCCCAGCTCTTGCTCTTCATCGGCTACTGCTGGTTCCGAGTAGTCGGCTGCTCTTCGGATCAGTTCGCCTCCTCCTGGGCTTCTTTCTCTTTTACTCAAGTGTTTCTTCTATCCTTTTACGATGTATTTATTATTTATCAGTGTTATTTAGGGTGTTAGGCTAGCCTAGGTGCCTTGTACCATGAGTTGGTACCGTTGGGTTCACGTGGCCCCTCTGTGGTTGTGTTGCTATCGCGTCCTGGGCCACCTCCGATCACGTGTCCCATTAGGCACCTTACCCTCCCCCTTCCCTCCCTTCCACGTGGTAGGGAGGGGTCTGGTCGGGTCTCCTCAGTTGTCATGACAACCACTGTAGCCTCCCTCCCTCTCCCTCCGAGGGGGCCAGAGGAGCCCCATACCAGCTGGGGGCCGGGGTGACCACTTGTCTCGGGTACCGGGTTACCCGACGGGTAGTAGTAGGGAAGGGGGGGTTGGCCACCCCCTCTCTCTCTCTCGCCCACCGCGTTCACGCTGGGATTCCCTCATTCTCCCCCATTCCCAACCCTTCCCCTACCGTAACGGACGGAGCCCCCGCTGAAGCCGGGAGCCCCTTCGGTTAGAGGTCGATCTGGCTCCGCCAGCGGGCGGGGTGGGAATTACTAGTGGTCTATATTGCTTGCCTAGTATATCCTGGTTTCCGCTACCGGAGGAGAGCTTGCTCCTTACCTGGGCACTCCTCTAGTAGTCGGAAAGAGTCATATCTTATTCTATAAGGATATATACCCTTACTGATACGGTGATTTATTTGTTTATTTATAGTTTTACGTACTGTCTCCGTCGTTCTCCGTCGTGGTTTCGTGGGCTCCTCACCACTCCTGGTTGGACCATTTTTCCTGTCTCCGGCGTACGCTGCAGACCCCAACCAACCGCCTATCTAACCACACGTATTGCGGCGGAGCACTAGTTTTAATCTAACTTACATACTCCGGCATGCAGCGGAGTCTATGTTAGGCTGTAAGTGTGTACCCCGATACTCATGTATCCCTCCACTTACAGGCTACTAACTGCCAGGATCCAGGCTGTAACGCTGTACTGTACGACCCCTGTGCCCATGAGGAATGCAGGACCCACGCCCCGTGTGCCACTACCCACAACGGGATGATTGTTTGGCACCCTGAGGCATGCACCATCTGCTATGACCTCGTGAGTCAGCTTTTGGGTGGGGTAATTAAATTCCTGGACAAATTTCCTGTTACCAAGGATTTACCCTTAGTTTTAAGCTCCTTTAAGCCGTATCTCCGCCGTTAGAAGCTTCATATCGCCTTCTTTTTCAGGCTGCCGCCGTGAAAGAAGTCGCCCTAGCAACCCTGAAAGCTTGGGTAGGCAGCTTCGGCAAAAACGCCGCCAAGGGCCAGCCTTACATCTTGGATAAGAAGCTGGCCATTCAGATCTTCCCCGGAGGCAAGGCGACGGGGTACGTTGACCCCATCTCAGCAGCCCCACTCATAGCTTCCATCCAGCAGGAGGTGCAGCAGGCGTTTGGGTCCGTTTCGACACAGGAGCCTGTTCCAGACGTCGCAAACCTGGATCTTAACCTTGAGCCAATGGCGGTAGGTGCGGAGGATTTGTTGGTTGAGGTAGGTGTTTCGGGCACTCAAGGTCTACCCTTGAGCGCTCCTGGATCTTCTTCCCCTGTCCCTTCTTCTTCCTCTTTTCAAGGCTTCACGGGATCTGAGATCCCTTCGCGTTCACCCGCTCTCTCTGTACCCCCGAAAGTGAAGGGACAGAGAGAACAGAAGACCCTCCATAAGACGACTTCCAAAAAGTCGTCGTCTTCTTCGGCTAGGAAGTCTACGACATCCTACGCCGACGCGGTGAAGGCTAAGCCTAGCTCTTCTCACTTGAAGAGCTCAAGAAGCAAGGCTTCTAAGGAGAAGGCCCGCGCTCCCGCCGAGCCAGTGCCTTCTCCGGCATCTACCGGATCCACTCTGGTAACTCCTGGTGGGGTGGCGGGACCTAGTGCTTTTGATCCCACCACTTTCTCAGCAGGAGTTTTGCAACAAGTGGGAGAGATGGTTGGCTCTCTCGGTACGAGATTTGAGCAAATGTTTGCTCAACTTTCTAGTACCATCAACCAATCTGGTCAATCAATCCAAGACCTCTCTAACCGTGTTAGAGAACATGATGACCGTTTTGCTGGCCTCACTCAGGCCCCTCAAGCGAACTCCGCTGTGGCAGGTACTGGTCTACTCCAGCTACCTCCTTATGAATCCCTGCCAGCTTTCTCTATGGATAACCCTTGGAGGGTGGCAGCTTATGCCCCCTTCAAGGATGGCATGATCTCCATTCCGGAGTGTGGAACAAGAAGGATTGAGGACTTCGAGTTCTACCCCCCCGGACTGACTCAGCCTTTCATAGGGTATGCCAGACTGACGGTAACAGCTCTCAATAGAGAGGATAAAATCTCTAGAGAGACTGTGCTTTACAGTAGGGATCATGCACAGAGGGAATGGGTTCACTGCCTGGAGGATTGGGATTGTACGAATACCAAACTCCAGGCATTCAAGAGCCCTTTCACTATCTTTGCCACGGAGGAGGAGGAGGCTTCTCTTCCTTTTGCAACTAAGATAGTGGAAGCGACTCTCCAAACTGTCCTTAAAGATGAACCCATGCCACAATTGAGAGAGGCGGAATCAACATCTCCGCTCTTTCCTTCCTTCGGAGAACTGTGGGAGAACCTGCCTGCCACTTTCTCAGTAGGTAAGCTGAAACCAGACTGTGCGATGGACCAGTTTGGCGAAAAGCTCCGAGACTGCCTGATAACCTTATTCAGGCAGAATTCGACGCCCGTACGAGATTTGGGAGATCCCTTATCATCACGGAGATGGCTGCTCTTTCTTATGCTACTGAACCACTTTTCAAAATACTGGCTAAATCTCAGCTCCAGTCAGTTCAAGCTGATGCCTTCGACTTCTTTTCGGCTAGAAGGAATTGTCGAAAGCATGTATTGCTGGAGGCAACTATTAGGCACGATCCTAATAGGCTTCTAGCTTCCAGCATGTGGGGTGCGGACCTCTTCCCAGAAGCTTCTGTGAATGAGGTGCATCACGAGGCTGCCAGGCTTAACCAGAGCCTTAGAGCCAGGTGGGGTATCTCTTCCAAAAGGAAGCTAGAGAGCGCCCCTGCTGCTGGTAAGAAACTGAAGAAGACTGGTAGGAGGTTCCAACCATACCAGAAACAGCAGCAACAACAGCACTTCGTCCAAGCTGTCCCAGTTACACAACAGGGGCAGCCTTCGACGTCTAAACAGACACAACCCATTCTCCTGTTGTCTCCTCAGAACCAGCCCTCGACCTCATACACCGTCTCGCCAGCTTTCAACTTAATGTATGAGAGCCAAGCCTTCCCAACCTTCAACAGGTTCTCTAGAGGAAGCAGAGCGAGAGGTCACTTTCGCCAACGAGGTACAGGAAGAGCTGCAAGAGGCAAGCACTTCAGAGGAGGGCGCGGAGGCCAACCCGCTCAACAGCAGTGAGGCTCCCCAGGTAGGAGGGAGGCTGTTCCTCTTCCGTCACAGGTGGGGGTTCAGCAAATGGGCACAGAGCATCGTGTCCATAGGATTGGGTTGGAGTTGGATCAAAGATCCTCCTCCAAACAAGTCATTCTATCAGATACCATCAAAGGAGTTGACAGATTATGCGGAGGAACTCCTTCAGAAAGGAGCTATTGCGAGAGTCAAGCATCTAAAATTTCAAGGTCGCTTGTTCAGCGTGCCAAAGAAAGGCTCAACAAAAAGAAGGGTAATCTTAGACTTGTCAAAGCTAAACTCTTTCATTCGTTGCGACAAGTTCAAAATGCTGACCATCTCGCAGGTACGGACCTTACTTCCCCGTGGGGCCGTCACCACCTCTATCGATCTTACAGACGCATACTATCATATCCCTATAGCGAGACACTTCCGTCCATTCCTAGGCTTCAAACTAGGAAATCAGACGTTCTCCTTCAAAGTGATGCCCTTTGGTCTGAATGTAGCCCCCAGGGTATTCACAAAAATAGCGGAAGTGGTAGTTCAACAATTGAGAACACAAGGGATAATGGTAGTAGCGTACCTCGACGATTGGTTGATCTGGGCACCAACTGTCGAGGAATGCCTCAAAGCCACAAAGAAGGTAGTGCAATTCCTGGAACATCTGGGGTTCCAGATACCAAAAACGAAATCCAGATTCACTCCGGAGTCTCGTTTTCAGTGGCTAGGAATCCAATGGGATTTACCTCCCACAATCTGTCAATTCCGGTGGTCAAAAGGAAAGAAATAGCCAAGTCTGTGAGGCAATTTCTCAAAAGCAAACAAGCTTCAAGGAGAAACCAGGAAAGAATCCTAGGTTCCCTTCAGTTTGCCTCAGTGACGACATCCTTCTGAAGCAAGACTGAAAGATATAAATGAGTTTGGCGGTCAAGAGCAAACGCCAAGTCTCGGGACAAGTTGTCAGTGATCCCACAGATCCTTCGCAACCAGCTCCGTCCATGGACAAAAGTGAAGAACCTTGCCAAATTGGTACCCCTTCAATATCCCCTTCCGGTGTTAACCATTCACACGGATGCCTCCCTGTCCGGTTGGGGGGGATATTCTCAATTCAAGCAAGTTCAGGGGACTTGGTCCGTTCAATTCCGCCAGCTCCACATAAACGTTCTGGAAGCAATGGCAGTATTTCTTACCCTGAAGAGACTCCTTCCCCCAAAGAAGTCTCATCTAAGACTAGTTTTGGACAGTGCAGTAGTAGTACATTGCATCAACAGAGGAGGGTCCAAATCCAAACACGTGAATCATGTCATGATAGCCATCTTTGCTTTAGCAAACAAGCACAAATGGCATCTATCTGCCACCCACTTGGCAGGGGTAAGAAATGTGATAGTGGACGCACTGTCCCGGTCAGTCCCTCTGGAGTCAGAATGGTCCCTAGACGACAGGTCATTCGAGTGGATATGCCAGAGAGTCCCAGGTCTCCAAGTAGATCTCTGTGGCTCACAAGCGAACCACAAGCTCCCTTGCTATGTGGCCCCCAACCTGGACCCTCTGGCTTATGCCACGGACGCCCTATCGTTGGACTGGAATCAATGGAAGAAAATCTATGTATTTCTTCCAGGGAATCTTCTTTTGAAAGTTCTGAGCAAGCTGAGGACTTTCAAGGGAGTAGTAGCCCTGATTGCTCCAGATTGGCCAAAAAGCAACTGGTATCCTCTGCTTCTGGAGTTGGGTCTCCGACCTCAACGGATTCCCAACCCCAAGCTGTTGCAACCAGTACAAATGAGGACTGTGTTCGCTTCCTCAGGAATTCTTCAGACCCTAACTTTTTGGACTTCATGAAGTTTGCGGCTAAAAAAGATGCTAACATTGATCCACAAAACATCCTCTTTCTGGAATCAGATAAAAGAGAATCAACTATTAGACAATATGACTCAGCTGTCAAAAAGTTAACATCCTTCCTGAAAGAATCAAACACTACAACCATGACAGTTAACTTAGCTATATCCTTTTTCAGATCCTTGTTTGAAAAAGGCTTAGCAGCTAGCACCATAACTACTAATAAATCGGCTTTGAAGAAAATCTTTCAGTTAGGTTTCCAAATAGACTTAACAGAATCTTACTTTACGTCTATTCCCAAAGCCTGTGCTAGACTTAGACCTTCTCAAAGGCCTACTTCAGTTTCATGGTTCTTAAATGATGTCCTCAAACTAGCCTCAGATACTGACAACTCGTCTTGCACATTCATAATGCTACTTAGATAGACATTATTTTTATTAAGCCTGGCTTCAGGAGCCAGAATTTCAGAACTGTCGGCTCTATCCAGAGATGCGGGTCATGTAGAATTTCTCCCCTCAGGAGAAGTTCTACTTTCTCCGGATCGCAGCTTTTTAGCTAAAAATGAGGATCCCCTTGCAAGGTGGGCCCCTTGGAAAGTCATCCCACTTCCGCAAGATCCTTCTCTTTGCCCAGTATCAACTTTAAGAGCCTTTCTATCTCGTACATCCTCTAGATCCTCAGGTCCTCTCTTTATGAGAGAAAAAGGTGGCACCTTATCAGTGAAAGGAATCAGACAACAGATCCTTTACTTCATTAAACAAGCCAACCCTGAATCATTTCCAAAAGCACATGATATCAGAGGAGTAGCTGCCTCAATTAATTATTTCCAACATATGAACTTTGAGGATCTTAAAAAGTATACTGGATGGAAATCACCGACAGTCTTTAAACGTCATTACCTGAAGTCCTTGGAATCTTTAAAATTCTCAGCAGTAGCAGCGGGAAACATAGTTTCCCCTGATGCTGCACAGTAGTTGTAGTATAAGATCCAGGTCTCCTTTCTACCTACCTCGTCCAACATGCCTCACCCTACTGCTATGCTCTTCGTGATACTCTAGCCTTAGCCGCTAGGATCTTATTGGTGGACTGCCCCTTATTTTTTTGCTAGGGGCACCCACATTGTATGCATATAATGTGCTTCAGTGTTTCTACCCTTATTTTTATGCTAGGGTAGAACACAATGAGTTTGTATATTTTGTAAATAATTATTAAATTTAGTGAATCTTTATATACTGTTCTGATTACCATTATACTATTATGTACTACCATTATCTAGTTATAGCTAATTTTTAAGTACTTTATGTTAATATGTATAATTGACCTAGGGGATTATCTAGTATAATCTAATTTTAAGTACTTTTTGTTAATATGGTGTAATGAGTTTTTTTGTTGATTCACTTATTATATATATCAATCTTTTACAATTTTTTTTTGTTTTCATTTTGTCCTTTTATTTTCATCTTGTCTGTTTCTCTGGTACTATTTCATAGGCCGATACGAGCTGAGCCCAGAAAAGGGATTTTGACGAAGGAAAAATCTATTTCTGGGTGATTGGCTCGTGTCGCCCTATGAAACCCACCCTGTTTTTTCTTTACCCACCCTGCAGGACAAGATGTACATCTATTAAGGATGACCGCTAGAGGCGCTGCTCTCCGCTTGGCGTCAGTAGTAGTAGTAGTAGCGGACGCATCACCCTTTGGTATCAGCTCTCTCAGGTGGGGGATTTTATGATGGAAGGTCTAAATGGTAAATGACTCGTGGTAGTGATCTCACTCGCCCCTATTACCATACCGACACTTCTTTTATAGAGTGAGCGAGTCAGTTTAACTGACATTTTCTTGGTTTTATTTTTTCTCTGGTAATTTTAGGATTATTTTACCTAGAAATAATGAACTTAAGGATATTTCATAGGGCGACACGAGCCAATCACCCAGAAATAGATTTTTCCTTCGTCAAAATCCCTTTATTAGGCTTATAAGCTTCTCCAGAATCCTGAATTCTCTTAGTGTCCTCCACAATGCCTCTCGTTGTATACAGGCAGTCCCCGGGTTTACGACGGTCTCGGCTTACGACGTTCCGAGGTTATGACGCTTTTCAATTATAGTCATCAGAAATTATTTCCTGGGTTACGACACATGTTCCAGGGTTACGACGCATGTTCCAGAGTTACGATACCTACAAACGTTGATCTGGCAGATGAAATATGACACCAAAAATGCAAAATAATCAATATTTAAAGTTTTTTTTATGAAAAATGCAATAAGAATGCAGTTTACATTGTTTTGAATGCACCTAAAGCATTAAAAGTAAGGTTTTCTTAGGATTTTTGACAATGTTCCGGTTTATGACGATTTTCGGCTTACGACGCGTCTTAAGAACGGAACCGCCGTCGTAACCCGGGGACTGCCTGTACTGTCATATGCCTGCTTAAAATCTATGAAGGCATGCCAAGAGTCTTTATCATATTCCCAATATTTCTCAAAGATCTGCCTTACAATAAATATTTGGTCTATGGTTGATCTAGACGTTCTAAACCCTGCTTGGTAATCCCCTACTATGGTCTCACTATGTCTCTTCAGTCTGTTATACAATAGCTTAGCTACAATCTTATATCCGACAGTTAAGAGACAAATGCCTCTATAATTTCCACATTCCGTTCTATCACCTTTCTTGTGAATTGGCACAAACAGTCCCTCCTCCCATTCCTCAGGCATTTCTTCTCTTCTCCAAATTCCAATCACGATTCTTGCCATTGCTTCTTGTAGTTGTCTTCCTCCATACTTCAGTAGTTCTGCACTAATTTCGTCAATGCCAGCAGACTTATTATTCTTTAGGTGATTTATTATTTCTAGAATATTATTCTTTAGGTGATTTATTGTTTCTAGAATTTCTTCTGTGGTTGGATCCTCATCATCCTCTCCCAATATAATTTCTCCATTCTCCCCAGGCTGTTCAGGAAGTGCTGTTCTATTTAACAAGGTTTTAAAATGTTCTACCCATCTCTCTTCAATTTCCTCTCTATCTACTAGAAGATTGCCATATCTACTGTGCACCATTCTTAGTCTGGCCTGGTATCCCTTTCTAATTTTGTTTATACCATGGAACTCGGCCCTCACATTTCCCCACCTGCTGTTGCTCTCAACCTCTTCCAACTCCCTATTTATTAGCATTCTTTTCTTCCTTCTGTTAGTGCTACATGCCTCATTTCTTGCCTCTGTATATATCCTTCTCCTCTCTGGATTTCCCCTATTCTCTATCCATTTTAATCTTGTTTCTCTTCTTCTTTGGGCTACCTCTCTGCATTCCTCATCAAACCATTGCCCTTCTCTCCATTGCCTCGTCCTGCCAACAGTTCTCTCTGCTGCTTCCAACACTATAGGTTTTACCTGGTTCCAACTTACATCATCATCCACCTCTAATGCTGCAAATCTGTTCTCTACTTCTACCTGATATTGCAATCTTCTTTCCTCTTCCTTCAGTTTCTCAGTATCTATCTTAGCTGTTTGCCCTCCATTCTTTCTCTTTGTTGTCAATTTTATATGTGTCTTTGCTGCCACCACGTAATGATCTGAATCACAATCCGCTCCTCGGTATGCTCTCACATCCATCAGAGCTGATCTAAATTTCCTTTTGACTAAAATGTGATCAATTTGATTGGTTGTATTTCCATCAGGTGAAAGCCAAGTGCCCTTATGTTTTTCTTTGTGTGGGAACAGAGTGCCTCCTACTACTAAACTGTATTCTGTCGCTAGTGTTGCCAGTCTAATGCCATTGTCATTACTATTTTCATGTAAGTTGTGTGCGCCTATAGTTCCCATAAAAGCTGCCATTTCTTTACCTACTTTAGCATTCATATCTCCCAATATTATCAGCATATCATTCCCTGGTACTTTAAAACCTCCTGAACTTCACCATACCATCGATCTTTGGTAACTTCACTGTCCTCTGTAGGGGCATGCAATGTTATTACTGTGATTTTAAACCATTTAGCAGTCATCCTTATTCTTGCTATCCTGCTGCTTATACCCTCAAACTCCACAACAGCAGTGTTTATCTTTTTACTAATATAAAATCCCACCCCTCTTCATGTCTTCCATCTTCTTTGCCACTATAATATATGACCCCCTTATCCATCTCACACTTCCCAACTTCCAGCCATCTAATCTCTTGTAGGGCAGCTGTTTGTATACTATATCTTTCCAGCTCATTTCCAAGTACATCAGCAAATCCCCCTTTTTACAAACTTCATACATTCCAAGTAGCAAACTTTATGGGTTTTTTCCAGCTCATGATCCTATTCGATCCTGAGTCATCAACAAGTGGCCCAGGCCTATTCACTTCTTGTATGGTTTTTGTAACAACCTAGGTTTTTACAGGAAAGGGTTGTTAGCCCCTCCCTAACCTTCCCCATTTATCCGGGCTCAGGACCGGCACAGAATCACATCCATGGCTGGGTTGGAAAGGATTCAAGCAATGTTAATAATTACAGACCAATATCTCTAACAAGTTGCGTATGCAAATTTCTTGAAAAGATGGTAAATGCTCGACTAACATGGCACTTTGGAGAAAACAAAATTTTAACTTCCACTCAATTTGAGTCACAGTGTAACAGGTCTGCATTAGATTCTCTCTCTATCCTAGAAGACCATATACGCAGAGGATTTGAACGAAAACAAATAACTGTAGCTGTCTTTTTTTGACATAGAAAAGGCTTATGACACTACATGGAGGTATCTTATATTAAAAACGTTACAAAACAACGTCTGTGGACATTTACCCATGTTCATCCAAAGTTTTCTAACAAATCGAAGTTTTCAAGTGAGAATTGATGATGCTTTTGTCCAGAATATTCCCACTTGAAAATGGTGTTCCACAAGGAAGTGTCCTTAGTGATACACTATTTACCATAGCAATTAATGAAATTAGTGAAAATCTACCCACCGGAATTAAAAGCAACCTTTATATGGATGATTTTGCCATATATTATTCAGCATCTCGCATTAAACATGCAGAGCGCATCATTAACAAATCTATAATAAAAATTGATGAATGGACCTCATCTGTAGGATTTAGATTGTCCATAAATAAGATTCAAGGAGTCATATTTTATAAAGATAAAAGATGGAAGAAAGGTGAAGAAATAGATTTGAAAATCAGAAATCAAAGTATACAAATTGGCCAAACTGCAAAATTTTTAGGATTAGTATTTGATTCTCACTTGAACTGGAATGCCCACATAACATGTGAAATCAAAATGTAAAAGAGCATTGAATCTGATTAGAAAATTATCAAACACTACTTGGGGAGCTGATAGACACAAACCCTTACATTACTATATAAAGCAACAGTGATGTCTATCATTGACTACAGAATGAAATATACGGCACAGCTTCAAACGCAGTACTGAAAATGTTAGACCCAGTTCATAATAAGGACCTTAGAATATGTACAGGAGCTTTTAAATCATCACCAACCTCTTCTTTACAGGTTGAATGTGGTGAACTACCTCTCTCTCTCCATAGAGAGTCAGTAACAATGAAGTGCCCTAAGAATTCAGTCAAGTGATTCACCAATCAAAAAGTTATTTGGACTAAGGGATGTATTTATTAACAATCATTCACCACCTTTTCTAATTAGATCAAGAAGATTGTTTGAGTCACTGAATATAAATATCCAACTACCTCCAATAGTAAAACTACCTCCTCCTTGGATTATGAATAAAATAAAAATTTGCACAAAATTAAAATATCTAACAAAAGAGTATTCCTATACCCCAGAACAACAGAGACAACATACAATAGAGCACATAAGCCGAAAAGGTCCACATTATGCATTATACGCAGATGGATCCAAATCAGAATACGGAGTGGGATATGCTGCAGTGTCCCAGGATAAAACATGCCAGTTCTCTCTTCCCAATAATGCCTCAGTATTTACAGCAGAGTTATGTGCAATATCATTGGCCATAAAAATAATCAAAGAACACTCCTTTAACAATTTTGTGATTTATAGCAACTAGAATCGCTATAGAAGCCATTAAAAGTTATAATCCCAAAAGTAATATTGTGCAACAGATTAAGTTTTTACTCCATAAATTATATAATAAGGGAAAAAATATTGAACTATGTTTGATCCCTGCCCATGTCGCAATAAAAGGAAATGAAGAAGCTGATAAAGCAGCCAAGGAAGCAGTCCACATGATGAGAACAAATGTAAACATCCCTATTAGTGACTATGTAGCTTATATAAAAACAATCATTGTAAATAAATGGCAAAATATACGGAACGAAGAACCTGAAAGTAATAAACTAAAAATAATAAAACCTGACATAGTGAAATGGAATTCGCATATCAGAGAGAAAGAGCCACACAAGTAATCCTGACACGTCTGTGTATAGGCCACACTCGTCTGACACATGGGCACTTAATGAGCAGCCCACATGACCCTGCCATGAGATCCTTCTCTCCTATTGGACAGCATCCCTCCCATCATGCATCTATGTACGTATACGTGGTGGCGTGCCTAAGTCGTCCACTTCGTACCAGCATCGTTATCGTACGCATGCGGTATTCGTTCGGTCTAACAATTTCGTTTAGTAACGTAAATTTGTTAGTGATTTCGTTGCTGTATACGTACTTTATCGTGGTGTGCGAAAACTTTATTGTACTTATACGTAAATTACGTACAAGATAACGTAGTCATGGGTCCCAAGAAAGTTGACATTCACGGAAAGAAGTGAATGCTCTCTTTGGAGACAAAGATGGAGATCATCAAGAAGTATGAAGCTGGTATGTGATTGAGTGTGATCACCAAGGAATACGGCCGAAATCCGTCGACAATAGGCACCATCCTTAAACAGAAGGATGCCATCAAAGCAGCTACACCGTCCAAGGGCATCACTATTTTGTCCAGCAAGAGGACCCACGTGCACGACGAGATGGAACGGCTGCTTCTTGTCTGGATAAAAGACAAAGAAATCGCTGGTGATATGGTAACGGAGACGGCAATCTGCCACATGGCCAGTGCTATTTTCGGCGATTTGATTGCACAGGCGGAAGGCGACGGAGGAGAAGGGACATTAACGCCAACCCCAGAGTTCAAGGCTTCGCATGGCTTGTTCGAGAAATTTCGTAAACGAACTGGCATCCATTCGGTTGTGCAGCATGGGCTGCCAGCTTGGACACGAAAGTGGCCGAAGCATTTAGAAAGACTTTCGACGAGATGATGACCTAGGAAGGCTACAGTTTCAGCAAGTTTTCAACTGTGATGAGACTGGCTTTTTTTGGAAAAAAATGCCTTGTTGGATGTACATCAGGGAGGAAGAGAAGAAGCTACCCGGGCATAAGCCAATGAAAGACAGGCTTACGCTCGCACTTTGTTCGAACGCCAGTGGGGATTGCAAGGTGAAGCCCCTACTGGTCTATCATTCCGAGACTCCTCGAGCCTTCAAGGCACACAAAGTGCTTAAGGAGAAGCTTCCAGTGATGTGGAGGGCTAATGCAAAAGCCTGGGTAGCGAGGCTTTTGTTCACCGAGTGGGTAAAACTGTGTTTCGGCCCGACAGTGAAGATATTGTTGGAAGAGAAGCGCCTCCCTCTGAAATGTCTGCTG